>NC_092499.1:195873821-196023821 GCF_047511675.1 Marmota flaviventris | reverse complement strand
GGCACACCTGGACCGGCGCGCTGTCCAGCACCCTGTGGCTGAGCCAGGGCGCGCAGTCGGGGAGGTGTGTCCGGTGCATTTCCCATTTCCAGTATTTCCAGTTTGCAATGGTTTATCAGAACATGAGCCCGCTGTAGGATAAGGAGACGCCATGCTTGGTCACATCCGCCTGGGAAATTCACTCAGTTCGCTTCCACAGGCTACATCCAGACCCTCACAGGCCTCTTGAAGCCCAGGCCTGCACACTGGCTCTCCTGAAATCTAATTTCTGACCCTTAAGTCAGAAACCTGCAATGACTCCTGAACTTACAGCAGTATTTCCCAAATTGGCTCAAGGGTCAGAATAGACAGGATGTTCCTTAAAATTACAGGGTCCTTCCCGGCGTGGTAGTGCACACCTGAATCCGAGAGATTTGGAAGGCTGAGGCAGGAGGATCCTGTTTGAGGCCAGCCTCAGCAATTTAGTGAGACCCTGTCTCAAAATAAAAAATAAAAAGGACTGGGGTTGGGGATGAGGCTCAGGGGTAAGGCAGCCTGGGTTAGAAGTGGGATCACAGAGAGGTGCTTGGAGTCTTCATGTTTAATGGGCACCTAAGCTGCCGCTTCTCCTCAGGCACACTGGGGACACTCTGGCCTGGGAGATAAAGTCTGGAAGAGGCCAAAGGTCTTGCTCTATGACCTCTGTAAGATAGTGCCAACCTCCCTGCTCCAAAGTCACCTCCCCAGGGGGCACTGCCTGCCTGTGGTCCTCCAGCCTCCTGCCTCAGGATGGACCCAAGCTCTCCATCGCAGCCTGGAGACACCGCGTGACCCTGCCCCGCGCCTCATTTTGAGCCACTCCAAGCTCCGGGTACTTTACACAGAGCCAGGTCTCCAGCCCTTTCTTATTTTTTATTTTCATACAGGGTCCTGCTAAGTTGCTGAGGCTGGCTTTGAACTTGAGATCCTCCAGCCCCCCCCCCACCCCCTTGCCCAGCCAATGCTGAGGCTGGGATTGGACCCCGGTGCTCTACCACGGAGCCCCATTCTCAGGTCTGTTTTAAATTATTTTTTGAGACAACTCGGTAAATCGCCCATGACCCCGGGACTGTTCACCTTGAACTTGTTGTGATCGTCCTGCCTCAGCCTCCTGAGGAACTGGGATTATGGGTGTGCTTCCCCACATCTGGCTTTGGGCTTGCTATTTTTATTTATTTAGATTATTGGTGCAGGGGAGTGAACCCAGGGCCTCCCAGGCACTGAGGCATGCCCCAGCCTGGGGCTTTCTTTCAGTTCCTCAGAAACACCGAGATTTTCCCTTGGTCCTTGGCACATGCTCCTCTCTGCCTGGAAACACACACACACACATCATGCACACATCATGCGCACACACGCACCCACACACACACCAATCCCCACCTCGTAGTCCTACGTCTCACCTCCTGAGCGCTCTCTCCACGTCCATCCTAAGTAGCACATGCGCACAATACACACTGTTCTCATTCCAATCACCGAATCCCATTTGACCCTTGCTAACATTCAGAGGTCAGAAGTGTCACACTGGAAAGCCCGGTCTCTCTTAGGAGTCAGAAGGCCTTCCCACTTTGGTTTCTTTTGGGAGGTGGCTGTGGGGAGTACCAGGATTGAACTCAGGGGCACGCGGCCACTGAGCCACGTCCACAGGCTCTCAGGCTGAGCCATTGGGAGGACAGGCGTGCGCCACCGTGCGCAGCAGGGGCCTGCCCACTCTGAAGCCTCGTGCCACTCAGCCACCCAGCCGAGTGGCCTGAAGGCGAGAGCTCCCGTGGGCTGAGCTCTGGCTGCCTTCAGTGGCCAGCCTGGTCACAACGCTGGCTGGATTGGTGACATTCTTCTCCCACCCCACCCCCACAACTTGCTTGTCCCCTCACCCCGTGTGAACAGTTTTGCTCACAGTGTGGCCCATCAGGGCTTGTGCCTGGCGCAGAGCTAGACCTTGGGCACAGGCGGGCTGGATGAGTGACTGATAAATGAAGGGCCGCCCCCTCCTGCAGGCCACTCCACACTGGGCCGGTTAATCCTCGCGCTGTGCAGGCTGCCTGGAGCGCCTGCCTCCGCGGTGCATCTTATTAAAACACAAATCTGACTCTTTCCACCCCCGGTTCTGAGCATTTCAGGAGTCTCCAGCAAATACTGGACACCCAGCCTCTGGGGCCACTCTGTCTGCTTCCCATCTACCTCCCAGCCCCACCCCCCACCAGCCTGCGGACCCCAGCCTGGCCTGCAGCCCTGCTGGAATGCCCCTCCCGCAGACTCCCACTCATTCCTGCAGGCTCCAGGCAGGCCCTCCCCGGGAAGCACTGCGGCCCGCCCTCAGGGGCTGAGTCACCCTGGGCTCCACCTGGGCTCTGCACCCTGGCCTCAGCTCTGAGCCACGGCTTAAAATAGTAGCTGGTGCTTCCCCAAAGCCCTCTCGTGTGCCAGGCACCCGGCGCCTCACCTCCTGAATTCTCACGCCTGTCCCCAACCCTGCCCAGCAGGTCCCCCGGCTCCCAAGCCCAGAAACACAGGCTGCTGAGGTACTTCCAGCTTCCCAGAGGCCACCCAGCCACCTGCCTTGGCTCCTCGTGCCCCTTCTGGTCTTTATCTCCCCCGTGGCTCTGATCCTTACACACCCCTGACTTGTGTTCTGTCTCCCCCGTCCAGTTAGCTCCAGGAGGGGAGCGCAGGGCTCTGTCCTCCGCCCCACCACGGTGTCCGTTTCCCTAACTGCCTGACACACAGCAGCCCCTGATCAACACTGTTAAGTAGAAGAAGGTGGAGAGCGAGGCTGGTGCTGCCAGCCTCTAGTCCAGCTCCCCTGGAGGCCAAAGCAGGAGGACCACTGGAGTCCAGGAGTCCAAGCGCAGCCTGGGCAACTCTGTGAGAACCCACCCCCAGCTCAAACAAAATTTATAAAGTTAAAGACAGTATTCATATCACCTTTATTTCACCCCCGAGGAAAGAGTGGTTCAGACGTGCAAAGGGCCTGTGGCTGGTGGCTGGTAGAGCCAGATGTGACCCTGGGTGGTCACTCAAGTGCCTGCCCTTTGGTGCTGTGCCACTCTCTCCCTGGGTCTGGCTTCTTGGCCAGACGGTGAGTTCCCTGGGGGCAGGAACGGTCTGAGTCCTGTTTGGTTTCCTTGTCTGAGCCTTGGTGGGTGTTGGGGGGGGTGTTGGCTGAACCAGTCTCCACGTGGACTGTGACGCTGGATGGCGGGAATCACAGGGGCATCCCTCATCGTTGGCATCCTTCACCTCTGTACCAAGTGCAATGTTATGTACACACGTGGAGCCTATTAAATACTTGATGTGCTAATGAATTCTATGATAGCAATAATAATAAAAATAATTAGATGGCAATAATGACCATAATGGGGAACATTAATAGCCCTATCCTAAGTGCTCGGTACCTGAGTGAAGACAATTAATTCTCTTACTACCCTCATTTTCCAGATGAGGACATGGAGGGTCAGAGAAGTTAAGAACTTGACCGAGGTCACACAGCTGGGTGGCACAGGCAGAACTTGACCGTCAGTATCCGTCCTGCACCAAGCTCTTGGAGACCACTGCAGGCTGCCTCCCAGCCGCTCAGAAAGGTGTTGAAATGTTAAAAAGCGCCTTGTGTGAAAACAAAGAGAAAGGTGTGCTAGACATTTCCACTCCGCTCCAAGGGACTTCTCTCCAGGGCCGTGGTAGGCTTGCACTGCGCCGTGCGCCTGATGATGTGCGGAGCTTCATACACCATCCATCTCTCATCAGAGGGGCAGAGAGCTCTGAGGCTCTCGTTGCTTAAGGGAACAGGGTCAAGGTCACCCAGGCAGCAAGAAGCAGAGCAAGGACTTAAATGAACATCTGTCAGCTTAAAAAATATATAAAATCCAAGCGTTAGATATAGAGCTTCTCCAGATTCAGAGCTTCTCCGTGCAGCTTAAAATTAAATAAATTGATCCATGAAAAAAGCACCGAGCAGCTCCTGGCACCTGGGACATCTCTTAAAAATGTCAACGCTCATCATCTTTATCAACAACCTCTTGAAAACTAGACTTTTTTGGCCGATGAATGCAGCCAGTCGACCCTGATGGAAAGATTCCTTTTTTTCGTTCATCTCGGGTAATGTTGAAATGATGATCAATCCCCATCATCTCTGAGGGACCATAGTCTGTTCCGAGCTGGAAGGGAGAGTGGAGATGATCTCATCGGGTGCCTGCATTCACCCACGGAGAAAAGGTCAGAAAGCAAACACCAGGCAGGGCCGAGCCAGGGGCAAGACTGAGGCACAGTGCCCCCACACCACCTCCCACGAAGATGGTCTTTCACCTGGGAGGGCGTCTGGGTTCCTCAAGTCTACAGGGAAGAATTCACTGGTCTCCCCGGCTGTGAGCTCCAGCACCCAGCCCCACACAGATTAGTAAAGCATTATAAGCCATTAACCAGAAAGCACATCATGTGACTTAATTCCACCTCTGCTAAAGGGCTTAAAATGCTTCGGTGAGTAGCTGAGATTCATAAATAGACATTTCAGCTCTTTTTCAAAGAATTATTAACCAGCTCCATCAGGACTGGAACTTGAGCAGTCAAGGAGAAAAAGAGCTGGCACGAGAAGTTCCCTGCCAAACACTTTGACCCCCAGGGTCTGTCTTCCTGCCCCCCCCCACCGGAGTCACAGGAGGAAGGAGAGAAGCATCATTATGTAAAATGGGGACTAAGAAAATGAACCGTGGAAAAGTACTACAGGGTCTTCCTACCTCAAAGTCAGATTTCAAAGGAGCATCACAGGGTGTTTGCAGAAAGACAGAAAGGTGGGGAGGAGGATGAAGCGGAGGAACAGCCCTGACTTCCCTCACAGGCGGAGACGGGCTGAGCCCACAGGCCGCGGGTGTGGTGCTCTGGTCTCCCATTTACACTGATGATTTTGGGGAACCTATAATTTATGGAGCCCTGGGATACTCATCTCTCTAGCCCACTGAGCACTAATTCTCCCAGGCGTGGAACCAGCTTTTCATTGTACATGTAGGTCTCCATCAGCTTTAGCTTAAGGATTTGGGGGTGGGGAGGGACGGACAGTGGAGAGAAATGAGATTAGGGTCAGTCTTCAAAGGGAAGGAGCAGGAATAGAAATGCTCTCTGTGCGGTTCCTCCAGGCTTTATGCTTCTCCAGAAAGGGTGGAATTCAAGCCTGGAGAACAAGCTTCCAGCCGCCCACCCGCCTGTTAACAGCTCCTGGAACGCAAGGGCTGCCCTCCTCCACACCTTTATCAAAGTCAAGCCATTTCCCACATTCCTTCCTTACACAACCCAGGCACACGAGTGAGTGACGCAGGCCTCAAGCACATTCTGCTTGGGAGATCCAGGAAGCTCTGGCCTGGCCCTCCCTTCTGCAGAGGAAAGTCCAGGCAAAGAGGGATGCCACACCTGGGGGGAGGGGAGGGAGGATGTGACGGCACCTCCAGGAATGCAGGGCCCACGCAGGTGCGTTGGCACTCATGAACTTCCTTCTTAAAAGGCCTGATAAATCAGTACTGATAACAGTAATAAAGCTCAGCCACCCCACAACCAGTCACACAGACCCGGCCCACTCCTAGGCCTCGCCCCGAATGAGGACAGGAGGGTGACAGCTGAGACTGCAGGTGTCCTTAGAGGTTGTAACAAGTTTTCTAGTTCAACAGTTATCACGGTGTGCTCCAGGGATCCCCCGAGAGTCCCTGAGACCTTTTTAGTGGGTTCAAAAGGCCAAACTGTTTTCGCAATCCTGTCATTTTTTTTCTTATCCCCTACTGCCTCATAAATGTATGATGGAGTTTTCTAGAGAGGACGTGACATGTGATGACATCATCACAGGTGACTCTTGGCACGTGTGCTTCTGTATTCTTGTGTTTTAAACATCTCAGTTTTAATTCTAAAATGATACTGACAGAGCACATAAACACAATAAGTTTCCTGTAGTTTTTAAGATACTTTTTAGTTGCAGTTGGACACAGTAATCTTTATTTTATTTATTTTTATGTGGTGCTGAGGACTGAACCCAGGGCCTGGCACGTGCTAGGTGAGCGCTCTACCGCTGAGCCACAAACCCAGCCCCAGTATCCTGTAATTTTTAATAGCGTAAAATTTGAGACCCCAAAAGTTGAGAACTGATGAACTAATTCAAACAGTTAAAGAGTGTCAGGCGGGTGGCCGTCCATCACACTGAGTTTGAATCACATCAGCACTTTCTACCAGGGTGTGGGGAGGCAGGGTTACCATTCCATCAGGTGGCCTGACAAGCCTTAAAATCTTTCTATTTTTCTTTTCTTTTCTTTTCTTTTTTGTAGTTGTAAATGGACAGAATGCCGTTGTTTATTTTTATGTGGTGCTGAGGATGGAACCCAGTGCCTCACACATGCCAGGCAAGTGCTCTGCCACTGAGCCACAGCCCCAGCCTTAAAATCTCCACAAACATTTGATGAACCGGATCCTCCAGGAGAAAGATGCTCCTCACTTTTGAACCCGGGGAGCAAAGGTAGCCAGGAAAAACCAACCCAGCTCCAGCACCCGCAAACACAATTGTGTCAGGCTCTGTGCCAAGCGCTCCCTGTGGGCAAAGCACAGGTGGGAGTTCTCATTCGGGGTGGTGGCAGGTTATTCGTAAAATTCAAAGAGAAATGAGAAAACTGGAACTTGCCAGAGGCTGGGCAGGAGAGGTACAGGTATCAGGAGGGGTTCGCCGTGAATGACGCCCTTATGCCACTTCCCTCCTTGGAAACCCCAGCTTGCCACCAGCGCAGCCCTGTCCTGGCTCCCGGTTCCAACAGCTTGAGCCTTCAGGGGGTGGGGGCTGCTGGGTCCCCTGCAGCCATAATCTGCAATCTCGCCTCCCCAGGGCGCAGAGAACGGTCGGTGCATTAGAGAGCCTTGGGCCTTCGGTTACCCGGGGACACGGCTCGGTCACTAAGGGAACTGAACACAGTCCTGAAGCTGGCGCTGTGGAAACAGCAGCCAAGAATGGCTGGAGGGAGACTTCAGAGGTTCAAAATAAAAAGAAAGCCCCGAGAGGCCGCTGCAAACTGCTCGGGCAGCCGGGACCTGCGCGGAGCCCTCCGGCCTGGGCCGCGTTCCTCCCTTCCCGGCGCGCACCCGGCGCCCGGGCCCTGCTGCAGGGCAGGGAGGTGCGGAGCTGCAGGGCAGGGAGGTGCGGAGCTGCAGGGCAGGGAGGTGCGGAGCTGCAGGGCAGGGAGGTGCGGAGCTGCAGGGCAGGGAGGTGCGGAGCGGGACCGAGGTTCTCCCGGGTAATGCTGCAGACGCGGGAAAACTTGAATGTTGCGACCAAGAGTTGCAGCCGACACGAGAGGGTGGCCGAGGGGCATCCCGAATGGACGAGGAGGAGGGTACGGGGAATCCTAACAGCCCCATCGTGCCACGACGACTGACAAGGACGCGCGCTCCAACCCCAAGCACAGGCATCTGACTGGCGCGCGCCTAGCAACGCGAGCTCCAGCTGGGCAACCAGGCGCGCGTCCGCGCGTGCGCAATAAGTTCACATCTCTAGATTCTCCACCAGGTGCGCTCGCGCTTCCGGCCGGTCTCCCTGCGCTGCCTTCCCGGGGCGGAAACTCCAGGGTCAGCGCATGCGCCTTCCAGATCTCTTGCTGGGTCCTTAGAGTAGGCCCACGGCTTCAGGTGATCCCGCCCCTCCCTTGCAGCGCGGGACCAATTGCGTGGCTGTGGGCGGGGATTTGGAGAAGGCGGTCCGCCCATGCGCCGGGCGAGCCGTGTATCGATTGGTTGGCGCTGCGAGCGCAGGTGCGCGCTTCCTATTGGGTGTGGGCGGAGCGCGAGTGGCCGAGGCTGCTCGGAGGCGGCAGGTGAGCGCGCGCACGCGCCGCGGCTCTGGCCTGCTCGGGTTCGCGCGCGCGGGCGCGCCGAGGAGGAGACTCAGAGCGAGGCTGCGGAGCCACTGGCCTCTGCTCCGCCCTCTCCTCCTCCGCCGCGGCTGCCGCCGCCCCCGAGGCACGGAGGGAGGGAGCCGCGTCCCCGCCCGCCGCGTCGCCAGTCCGACCCTCGGTCCCGCCGAGTGAGCAGCTCTCCGAGCCGAGCTGAGCGCGGCCCGCCCCAGGCGCGGCCGCCTCCTCTGCAGGTGCCTGTGACCCGGCGCCGCGCCGCAGCCGCGCTCCGAGCCCGCCGGCCGCGCACTCGCTGCCCGCGCTCCTGAGTGGCGGCCGGCCCGAGGAGGCCGCCGCGGGCCGCGCCTCAGCATGAACCGCGGCCACCGGCACGGGGCGGGCAGCGGCTGCCTGGGCACCATGGAGGTGAAGAGCAAGGTGCGCGGGGCCGGGCCGGCGGGCGGGGGGCTGCGGGGCTGCTGCGGGGCCGGGGGACTGCGGGGCTGCGGAGCCGGTGGCTGAGCCGCCGAATCGGGACCTCTGCACCGCGGCAGTGGGAGCCGGGGGCTGGGGGCGCCGTGGCCGCTCCCGACCCCGGCGGGCGCCTCATCTCTTCCCTGAGCCTGGTTCTCGTTTTCAGGGTGGGGGTGAGGGCCAGGTGTTCCCGAGCATGGGGAGCGTTTGAATGCAAGGTGCAGCAAAAGGTTTGGGGGAATCCTACCTGCTGGGCACGGGTACAAGGCTTTTGGGAAACCAAGTTGTCACATAATGTCCCCCTTTCCGTGGCTCTGGGGTGCATCGAGTAATGAAAGGGGATCCCGGTGAACTAAACAACCCTCTTAAAGTTAGGTTTGCTTCCTCCTGTGGCTTTTTCTAGTTCTCACATTGGTATGCATTTAATCTATGAAATTAGCACTATCACCTTACCTTGGAGTGGCACTCTGCACTCGAGTCGCTGCTCTTTTCATTCCACCTTGCTACCTTTTCACATTAAGTGCTTTCACCCTTGACCACCGGTATGCCAATCTGCTGATAATTACTTTGGTATCCACCGAATTCCTAAATCTCAAGGCTCGGTGAGCAGAGTAGTCCATGGGGATTAGTTAGGGAATGCTTTCCGATGGAGGTTTTCAGCTGGAATTTGAAGGTGATCAGCAGACACTGGACTTTTTCAGCAAGCTTTTCATGAGTTGAAGAGCCAAAAGAAGCCTAGATCATGTAGTCTGTTCCCAGAGAAGTATGAGTTGAGAAGATGGGATCAGAAAGGTTTTGACTAGCCCAGGCTCTGCTTTGTGATAAAGCCTTTCACTTAAAGCCTTTTTACCAAATAACTTTTATAGACACTATTGAACACAAGTCAGAGGGCACTGGCTGGACCCTGAGAATATGTAAGATAGAATTGGGAGCTGGCCTGGTGGCACATGCCTGTAATTCCAGCAACTAGGGAGTTGGAGCCCAGCCTCAGCAATTTAGTGAGACCCGGTCTCAAAAATAAAAAGGCTGGGGATGTAGAGCAATGGTGGAGAACCCACTGGGTTCAATCTCTGGTACGGGAAAAAAAGTCGAGAGGCACAGACCATGTAAAGAGGAGATGTAGAATCATATCAAATACAAAAATAAGGAAGCGTCGCTGATGGTAAGGGCACTGGGGAGAATGCAGAATCCAGAGTGTGTATTCACTAACCTATCTATTTTGTGGTACTGGGGATTGAACCAGGGTTGCTTTACCCCATCCCTTTTTGTTTTTTATTTTGAGAGGGGTCTTGCTGGCCTGGAATTTGTTGTGGTCCTTCTGCTTCAACTTCCCTGAGTAGCCAGGGTTACAGGTGTGTGCCATGTGCCCTGCTCCAGGAGTGATTGGGGTAAGGAGAGCGTCCAGGCTCCTGTGGGTGGAGTGGTCTAGGTTTGATAAACAAAGTTCTCTAAGTTTCTATAACTCTGAATCACATCAAGAAAATCTACATTTGTTTCTAAATGTTATTTGTGGTTTAAGAACATGTCTATCAGGCTCTAGTTTGAGAAATAGAAGCTTAATTATAACAATTTAAATAAAGAATACGCTCTTGTCACTGTTCTCCTGGGACACAGCATAGCTTGAACAAAAGGTTAAGGTGACTTAATATATAAAGCTTGTCCTCCAGCACTGTCTTGCAGTCTTGATTCCTTGCCCAGCGGTTGAATCTTCTTGAGGCATTTCTGTTATAAATCTAGTTTGGGTTTGTGAGAGTTGAGGTAAGGAGAGAAAAACACTTGTGAGATTGCATAATCCTGAAAGGCAGTTTATGGTCCTAATCTTGGTAGAAAGTCCTTAAGTTTTTATCATAGGAAAGAATGAGTAAGGATTCTAGGTGTACTGATAATACACTCCAACAGGAAATCATCTCTAGTAGGAGGAAGCCTTGAGCACCAGGAGACTGGAGCTTTAGGCACTTTGCCTTGTCTTCTGTTGGTTGATCTGTGGAACTTTCTTGCACTTAGTCTAAACCACATGGTATAAATTTGACCTGCCGTTCTGCACTTCTAGTGAACCATGTCTTTAAATTTTTTTGTACTGGAGATCAAATCTAGGGCACTTTACTACTGAACTACAACCCCAGCCCTTTTTATTTTTTATTTTGAGATAGGGTGTCGCTGAGTTGCAGTCACTGGCCCCAACTTGTGATCCTCCTGCTTCAGCCTCCGGAATAGATGGGATTACAGGCTGGGCCGTTGTGTCAGACTCCACATCTCAAATAGAAACAAAGCAACCTGAAAACGTTCACTGAATGAAATGTGGCCCCATTGTTCTGGCTGTTGATAAATAGACACAATAGAGAGACTGATACCTTTTGTGTGTGTGTGTGTTATTTTTAAATATACCTTATGTTTTAAATTGTGTGTATGGGAGCTGTAACTGAAAATTGAACCCAGGGCACTCTACCACTGAGCCATATCCCCAGCCCTTTTTATTTATTTTTAAAAATTTGTTCTAATTAGTTACACATGACAGTAGAATGCACTTTTGACACATTGTTCACAAATGGAGTACAACTCCTTCCTCTGGCTGAACATGGTGCAGAGTCCCAACTCCTGTGTAATTACATATGTATATAGGGTAATAATGTGTCCCCAGCCTTTTTTCTATTAGAGACAGAGTCTCCGAGTTGCTTAGGGCCTTGCTAAGTTTCTAAGGCTGGCCTGGAACTTGGGATCCTCCTGCCTCAGGCTTCCAAGTTGCTGGGATTACAGGCGTGCCACTGCGCCTGGCTTAAATGTATTTATTGTATTTTTAATGGATTGGAGGAAACATTTGTCAACTTCACCATTTAAAAAATATTTGAGAAGATTTCCTTTTTTTCAGTGCTAAGGATGGAACCCTGGGCCTCATGCATGCTAGGCAAATGCTCTCTCTGCAACTGAGCTAGATGACAACCCCAGCCCACATTTTTGAAAATATTTTCTCTTATGCTACTTTAGTGATACCACAGCTTTTTACAAAAAAAAATCTGATCTTGACAAGGTTGTAGGTAAACTAGGTAAAATGCAGATCCACATTTTAGGAACTATTTTTCTTTTGCATAGAAAACAGTAGTGTCAACTGAGGTTTTTGTTTTTGTTATCTTTTGCTCAGGTTAAGAAAAAGTACAGATAATAAAAATAATGGATAATGTAAATATACCTCCAGTTAAATTTGTGATACACGCTATCATGTGACCTCTTTAGTAAGTGATTTATCTTCCTAATTGTTCCTGTAGAGTTGGGGAAAGTTCTAAATAATCATAATGATGTCCTTTAATAACCTTGGAGCAGGGCTGGGGATATAGGTCAGTGGTAGAGTATTCACTTAACATGCTTAAGACCCTGGCTTTGATCCTCAGTGCCCCCAGAAGAGTTTCTGTGCCATAACATTTCCTAATTATTATTCATGGTTTATTATTCATTGGGTTTGCATTCCTAGAATGTACCAGCAGATTTATTTCTATAGTACTGTTTTTTTCTCATGTAGTAAAAAGTTCTCTCAATCCTCTAGTTTTGTGGCAAGAGACACATCCATTTCTTTTTTTCCCTTTTCTGCCAGCATTTGTAAAAGGACACATCTACTGTGAAGCCATACAGTTTTACATTGTCCTTGTCATAGTAGTTAACCTAGAGAAAAAAATGTTGACCAAAGAATTTCATCCAAAAACTTTTGCAAAGGCAAGAAGCACTAAAGTGTTAAGTTATTAGGTGTTACTCCCATTCACACATCAGCGAAGGGGCCAGCCTGCCAGCCTGCGGATGAGTCAGAAAGCACTAGACTCTACTGTGATACCAGAATCTAGAAAATGGAGGAGAAACCATGGATTGATAACATCAGAAGACTAACTGATAGGAAGGGTGTTCCCTCACTTTATTTACCTTGAAATGTGAAGGTGTGACTGAGCTTTCTGAAAGCTTTAGGTGTGAGTCACCTTATTTTCTTGACAAATGTTAGTTTTTATGTTCCAGGAATGTATTTTGGAAACAGTTTTAATTATTAGAGGTAAGAAGTAGTAAGTTTTTATTTTAATTTAGTTTAAAACCAGTGAGTGGTATGGCTGTAAGCAAGACAGGCGGACGTTTTAGATAGAGCAAAAACAATGGGTCCAGGTAGCTTTGGGCCTTTTGGGAAATGAACTGACATATTTGTAAACTGTTCACAATGTCACGATGGGGACTTTCTCTGTGGTGCTTGTGGGTGTCCCAGTGGTGTATCAGTATTTCCTGGTAATAATGGGTGGTTGGAAGACTGGTTGGCAAACATGGGTTTAAAAAGCACGTGCTCTACCACTGAGCTCTACCTGCAGCTAAAACCTCTACTTGGGACTTACTGAGGTTTTTGTTTGTGTTTTTTGGGCGAGGTGCTGGGCATGGACCCCAGAGCCTCGGAAATGCTAGGCAGGTGCTCCGTTGAGCCCTACCCCTAGCCACTTAACTGAGCCCTTATTATGTCTGTAAGAGGGTGATTCAAGTTAGGTAGCATTTCCCAAGCTTAAGTGACTGGGACACTCTTCAAGGAAGGCTGATGAACCTTTCTTGCGGATCCCACATTAAGTTCCAGATTCCGTTGGCGGACTGGGTGAAGGCAGTCCTCGGTCTTGACTAAGAACACTGCAGTGAACTGGCCTTGGGAGGGCAGAGGTGTCAGGAGGCAGTCTTGAAAATCACAACAGGAAGATGAGGGGAGACACTGATGGAGGTGTCTTCCTTCTTATCTGTGATCCCTCAGTGCCTGCCTGCAGTAATTATCCCCTTTGCCCACTAATTAGGGAGCTTCTGAAGCAGGCCCAAGCCTTGCAATCCCCAGGGTCCAGCACCTGCTAAGCACGTAAACACTTCTTGCACTAATTGGCCAGTGCATTTGATGTATTAATAAAGCCTGTTTCTACCTTAACACAGGGAAGGTTCTTATCTCTGTACTTTTTACTTGGGGCAGTGCTGGGCTCCAGCCGGGGCCTCGCTGGGCAGGCACACCAGCTGGGCAGGCACAGCAGCGCGGAGCACGGCCGCCGCCTGCCTGTTCCTCACGTGGTGCCCCCACTTGCATCAGACCTTCCTGTCAAAGAGCTCAAAGTCCTTTTTATATATTTTGCTATTGATTCTTGCCACATCCCATGAGATGGTAGTTCCTTTTACGGGAAAAGAAACTCAGATGCTTTCTACTAGTGGTCGGAATGAAGGCTGAGCATGTCTCCGTCCTCCGAGGCCCGGCAGAGTGAGGAGAGCACTGCTGTGGGTCTGGACTCCAGGCAGGCTCTGGGCTGAGCCACTGCAGGGCAGCGCCCAGGGAGGCCTGGGCGCTGTGGAGTGGGCGAGGCCTGCGTCTCTGAGAGTGCCCTTCAGAGACCAGCAGTGGGGCATAGTCTTGTGCCATTTTTCTGTTTTGGAATCTGATAATGAGGCTGCTGACGAGAGACCATCTTCTTTATTAAGGGGAACACTGCTGTGCTTGTGTGCTTCTGTGCCGTGTGTTTTCAAACTGGATCCCTCTGTTACTTTTTTTTTTTCCCCCTAAAATCACTATGTTGTGTTTGTAGTTTGGAGCTGAGTTTCGTCGGTTTTCACTGGAAAGATCAAAACCTGGAAAATTTGAGGAGTTTTATGGCCTCCTGCAGCATGTTCATAAGATACCCAATGTGGAAGTGCTGGTGGGCTATGCCGACATCCACGGGGACTTACTGCCCATCAATAACGACGACAACTATCACAAGGCCGTGTCCACAGCCAACCCGCTGCTTAGGATCTTCATACAAAAGAAAGGTAAGTATTGTTTAGAAAAATTCTTAGAAATAGAAGTAGTGTATTTCCCCCATTTGATTGGATACACAGACTTGCTACAAACTTAGTGAATAAAGATTCTATGTGAATCCTTTTTTTTTTTTTTTGGTACCAGACATTGAACCTGGGGGCGCTTAACTACCGAGCCACATCCCCAACCCTTTTTTAATATTTTATCTAGAGACAGGGTCTCGCTAAGTTGCGGATGCTGGCTTTGAACTCGTGTTCCTTCTCAGCCGCTGGGATCACAGGTGCTCACCACCATTCCGGGCTGTGTGAATCTCTTTACCATGTTAATGGACAAGTAGGTCGAAATGTGTGATATTGTTGGTTTAATTAGTATTTTTACACTTAGACATTGAGTGTACTTTAGAAAATTTGTTTTTAAATGTTTTTGTTTTAACATCTTAGGCTTTTTTAAAAATAGAAACTAGAAATTTATGAAATCTTCACCTTCTTTTTTGGTAATATTTATTTTTCAGTTCTAGTTGGACACAATACCTTTATTTTATTTACTTATTTTTATGTGGTGCTGAGGGTCGAACCCAGGGCCTCGCACTTGCTAGGCGAGTGCTCTACGGCTGAGCCCAGCCCAGCCCCATCTCAGCTTCTTGACTGGATTGCTGTCCGTGTGGAAAGACAGTGATGAGAGCTTGGCAGTTGGGTGGTGACCCACTGTAAGTGCTCTGTCACCCACTTCGTCTTCCAGCTCTCCGTGTCGTTACAGGGTGGAGGTAATTGTGTGTGCTGCTGGGCCTCGAACCCAGGCACTCAATCCTGAGGTCTCTGAGTTGCGAAGGGTCTTGCCCAGGTTGGCCTCATGCTTGTGGTCTTCCTGCCTTAGCCCCCAAGTGGCTGGGATTGCAGGCTTGGGCCCCATAGTCAGCTGAATATGATATCTTGTGGGTGACTGCAGATTATTCAGTTCAGAGCAGCGCCCTGGCTTACAGTAGGCACCCAGGAAATGTCTTCTTTCTTTTCCTTTTTAGGATGCTTGTCACAGAAATAGTATAAAACTAGTTAATTGTCTGGAAAATGAGGTAGCAAGTCATGGATTCAGAGATGTGTAAGCGCAGTCTCGTAAAAGAACATTTGCTGTGACTGTCTGGCAGGCATTTTCAAATGTTTTTGGAGTCCCAAAATTTTTCAAACTTTATAGCCTCCTACGTGTGTGTGTGTGTGTTTGCACACAAAGTGGGCAGGGTAGGCATCATGGTGTGTGCCATTTCTGTTTAGTAAGAAGTTTGAGGTTTTCTAAGAAGCCAGCATGAGAGCGTGGAGCCCGTGTTGGGATAATTGAGCCTTTAGAACATAAAGGTTGGTGAACGAACCAGAAAGTGGTTTGAGAAAAGGGTGGTGATCACCCTGAAGGTAAAACTTTGTTTATTTGGACCACTCCGCTTTGAGATCCCACTGATAGTGTATCTTTGCTTTTCTGGGTTTGGAGAAACTAAAATCCATCAACAAATAAACCTCCAACTTCTGTCCCTGTCACTTGACTTACTGACAGAATCTTTCAGAATCTCCTGAGGCAAATGTCAGAGCTGTTCAGCTGGGGTGTGGCGTGGCCAGGGCCTGGCCTCGGGAAGATGGTTCTGGCTGCTCAGGATGGGCCAGGAGGGTAGTAGCCTTGGGACAGAGAGCCAGGAGCAGGTGTTAGACAGCAGACCCACCGTGAAGCTGCCCAGGAGGGGGAGAGGCGCGGAAAGCCCTGGACAAAGGCGCACCGCGAAGCGGCTGAGTCAGGGCGTCACACCGGCTGGCGCAGAGAAGGCTGCGTTTGGCTGCTGGGGCCCAGTCGAAAAGCAGCGGAAGGTGAAGGAGAGATTGATCTAGGAAAGAAAATTTGGTCCTAGGACAAATAATCTATCAGGCTGATGGGTCGAACATGCTGTCCAGAAGACTGGGGCCAGGATGAGGACCTGGAGCCTGCTGGACTTGGAGGTCCTGGAACGGGGCAGGTGAGAGTGGGGGAGTAGGTGGCGGGCCTCTGCAGTGAAGACCAGGCTAGGACCCTGGAAGGCGAGACCAGGATGCTGGAGGACGACAGTGCGTCCAGGAGTGAGGAGGACAAAGCAGTTGAAGGGAACTGGTCATCTTAGGCTAATTAACTTGGGTCATTTTGGTTGAATAATGATCTTCTCTTATTAGCAGTTAAAATTTTTATTAAAAATTTAGTTGCTGCTTATTCAAATGCAGAATGGTTTTTAAACTACAACTATCAGACAAAGTTTTGCTGGATCATCCCCTTTGTTAGCGAAAGATTGTCAGTCAGGTTTTGAAACGTCACATGTTTTACTCCTAGAAAATTAGCACTTTCATGCCCAAGGAGTCCTATCATCTTTTAAAGTTATCATGCCCGGTGTGGTGGCCTCTAATCCCAGTGGCTCTGGAGGCTGAGATAGGAGGATCATGAGTTCAAAGCCAGCCTCAGCAACTTAGCAAGGCCCTAAGCAACTCAATGAGGCCCTGTCTCTAAGTAAAATATAAGAAAAGGCTGGGGATGTGGCTCAGTGGTAAAGCACCCCTGAGTTCAAATTCCCGATACCAAAAAAGTAAAAAGTTATCTTCTGCTATTTCCTTTTAAAATTTTTACTTACTGCTTGGTGTGATCTTTTTTTTTTTTTTTTTGTGGTGCTGAGGATCGAACCCAGTGCCTCATACATAGCAGACGAGTGCTCTACCACTGAGCCACAACCCCAGCCCCTTAGCATGATCTCTGTTGAGACCTATGAATGTTTCTATTTTTGTTGTGGCCATCCTAGTTTAGAAGCATGTTTATATGTGAGCAAGTGTTTCTGTGTGGTAAAGGTAGGAGGTCTCCTAGAGCTTGATTTAGAGAGAGATGAGCCGTCCGGGCCAGGTGTGGCGGTGCACACCAATCTCGGCAACTCTGGAGTCTGAGGCGGGGGATCACAAGTTCCAGGCCAACCTGGGTAACTTAACAAGACCCTGACCCAAAATAAAAAATGAAAAGGGTGGGGATGTAGCTTAGTGGTAGAGCGCCCTTGGGTTCTGTCCCTGTACTGCAGAAGAGTGGGGGAAGGGGAAACAGGCAGTCCGTTCAGCAGGAAGGGTTTTGTGGTCCTCCAGATGGAACCTAGGCCCCTGCCTATGCTAGGATAGTGCTTATTTGTTTTTTAGTTTTCGGTGGACACGACATCTTTATTTTATTTGTATATGGTGCTGAGGATCAAACCCAGTGCCCCGCGCATGCCAGGCGAGCGCGTTACCGCTTGAGCCACATCCCCAGCGCCGAGATTTTTAGTTTTGAGAATATAAGTATGGTGACCCAGGAGGCTGACACGGGAGGATCGCAGGTATGAGGCCTGCCTCAGCAGCTTAGTGAGGCCCTGACCTAAAATAAAAATTGAAAGAAAAACAAAGCTAGTTAGGGGGATCTGAGGATGTAGCTCAGTGGTAAAGCACCCTAGTTTCAATCCCCGGTACTAAAACATTTTAAATGTAAATGTAATGCAAATATGACTTCAGCAAAAAATGAAAGTAGGTTGGTTCGTTCATTCCTGTTTAAAAACTCCTTGATGGCAGCCAGGTGTGTTGGCACAGGCCTGTGATCCCAGCAACTTGGGAGACTGAGGCAAGAAGATTGTAAGTTCCATGCCAGCCGCAGCAACTCAGTGAGGCCCTAGCAACTTAGCAAGACCCTGTCTCAAAGTAAAAAATAAAAGGGGCTGGGGATGTGGCTCAGTGGCTAAGTGCCTGGGCTCAGCCCGGGCTGCCTGCCTTCTGTCCCTCCCTGGTGCAGTTGCTGGCCCTGTGCTGGGCTTGCTCCTGCCTGGCTGCCCTGCTGAGCTCAGCCAGCTTTGTGGGGGTCTCTTCTGACCACCCCCCTACCTCTCCCGGTTTCCCTGTGAAGACCTGAAGCACGTCTTTGAGTGTGCTAGCTTGTGTTTTCTGTCCTGTTTACCGCCACGTCCCAGCATTTGAATTGGTGACAGAGTTACCCTGTGCGGTGTGATTCATGCCCGTGCTTTTTTTCTTTTAAACAAAGCCGAACAGATGGTTAAGTAGAAGGCTGATTTTATGAAAACCTTAATGAACAGTGAATTCAGGAAACTAATAGAAAAGGTGACATTAAGTACAGTTACATTTGACTGCTTAATTACAGCACATTCTGTTTCCTTAGCTGTTGATATTCCAATTAAGGATCAATTGGGCAGCAGTTGTACTTGATGTGGTACCAGGGGAGTTTTTTTTAAATGATTATTTGTGTGTGTGTGTGTGTGTGTTGCTGGGGATTGAACCCAGGGCCTTGTATATGCGAGGCAGGCACTCTACCAACTGAGCTATATCCCCAGCCGAAATGTGATTTTTAAAAAAAGGAAATTCCAAAACCATTTAGATTTTGAAAGCATGTCATCTTTTAAAATTTGATACTCTACTAAAAATGTGTCTTTGAAGTGAAAGCTAGTAATTGAATGTGTAAACTACTTTATAGACCCAATCCAAGATAGCATTGTTGCATATCTTGAAGTTTTATGTTTTATAACAATTTATTTAAAGAAAAAACACTCCATTTCGTGGGCTGTTATCACAGAAACAAAAATAAATCAAAAAACATATCTTAAAAGTTATTTTCACAAAGAAGATTCTCAACTCTTCGACAAGCGCCCCTGTTGGAGCATTAGAGTTCATCCTGATGTATTTGGGAGAAGAGAAGGTACAAAATAATTTTCTCTCTCATTTTTTATGCTACAACTATGCACTGAACAGTTTTAGGAAAATATTCTTTTAAAAATACCCCTTTTTTTTTTTTTTTTTTAAGACAAAACCCAGCTCATTTCTGTAGGATGGGATACAGCCAGGAAAATGGGTTTTTTCAAAGTTTCCCAGTTGTGATCAGCCAAGTCGGACCCAGTAACGTGTCAGAGCACCCCCAGCCCTGCCTCATCTAGCCAGAACATCTGCACCCAGACTTTTTGCCGCATCACTGTATGTTTTTACATATCCAACAAGAGTGCTCACATCTTGGATTGTTCAGAGGAGTTTGTTAAAACAATCCAAGGGATATAAATACTATTCATTTATTTATTTTATGGAACTGGAAATCGAATCCAGGGGCTTACTGAGCTATATCCCCAACCTTTTTTTTGGGGGGGGGACAGGGTCTCCCTAAGTTGCCCAGGCTGGCCTTGAACTTGGGATCCTCCTGCCTCAGCCTCCTGAGGGGCTGAGATCACAGATACTTGCCACCATCCCTGACTAGGGCTATACATTTTAATAGTGAATTACAAAATATGGTTTAACAAAAGGTATGACCCCAGAAATGAAGAGATTGTAGAGTCACATCTGAACATGTGACACCAGTTCCTCATGACAGAAACCTGGGTGTCACCTTGAGCACATACCTGTTTTCCACTCAGTCACCGTGACTGTTAAAACTGCTCCCCGTCCTCACCGCCTCTGCTGCAGCTAGGCACCGTCCTGACTCACTGCGTACCCTCCCGTCCTCCCTCTAGTCACTTCCAGCTTGCAGCCACATGGAGTTTGTGGACAGACCAGATGAGATTACCATCACTCCCCTTGAAATCCTTGGCTTCCTCCCTTGGCCTGAGGCAAAGTCCACAAAGGTCAACACTTTGCTGGAGGCCCTGCCTGTGGCTGCCCCAGCCCCCTGGGGTGGGGTCTGGACTCCTCACTCTCCCCCTCCCCTACCTAGACTGCCCTTCACCTGCCTGCCCTGGCTCTTCTCTGTTGCATCCTGTGCCCGGAATGTTCTTCTTTCCTTCTCCCTGATTAGCTCCTGGGCTTTTCTAGTCTCAGCAGAAACCTCGATTTCCTGAAGAAATATCTTCTTAGCACCAAGCCAGGCTCCTGCCCTCAGCACCTGTGTGTGTGTGTGTGTGTGTGTGTGTGTGTGTGTGTGTGTGTGTGGAGAGAGAGGTGCTAGGAATTGAACCCAAGCACCCTGTCGCTGAGCCATACCCCCAGCCCCCCCCCAGCCCCGCTTTTTTTAAAAATAAATTTTGAGACAGGTCTCACGAGGTTGAGGTTGGCGAGGCTGCCTAGAATCTCCTGAGGGTCGGGGTGACGCGTTTGTTCCTAGCTGCGCCTTTGTGATGCTGTAGTTATCTGACATTTGTTAGTCACCATCCTTTCCAATTTTATACAGTAAGCACCCTGAAAACAGGTGCCATGTCTGTTTTGTTCTCTGAATCTGCCCCTCAGAGCACGATGCCTGGCATATAGGGTTTACTGAATGTTTTCTATACTGGGAAATGGAGGGATCTGTAAATTTTGAATATTGCTTGAAGTGTTGTTCAGTCTTTTCAAGGTTGCCAGATGTATTTATTTAACCACTTGCGTTAGAGCAGTTGTAAACTAAGGACTGCGGCTGTGTTCTGTAAATAAGTTTCCCTCCTCCTTCTATGTCCTGCCTATGGCTGCTTTTGCAAGGGACCGCAGTACCTAAGACAGGTCTCTGTGACCCTTGATGGGAACAACTGTCAGACCCCTGGATTAGAACGTTTTAAACAGTAATTTTATTTCCTGTCTCCCTCTGAATTTCCAGTGGGCACCTCTTGGCTTTCGTGACCCCTCACTGCGCATGGTCACTGATTGGCTGGCTGGTCTGACCCTGTGGGGCCAGTGGGGTTCATGCAGAGCTGTTTCTTGTTTTCAGATTTGCTTTTTGTTCACGACAAGAGTTTATTTCTTGTTTCTACGCCTGCTGCTCATAGTAGCCCTTACTTCCTCTGGCTCAGGTGAGCAGGCTTTGCAGAACCAATGCGAAGGAGTAAGAGCTGAGGGAGGCCCTGTCGTTCTCCCCGTAGGTCAGCCTCAGGGACTGGCCTGGTGAGCGTGGCCACGTCCACTGGCTGCTCAGGCCTTCCAGGTGGGTCCTGGTTCCTTGTAGGTGGCTGGGATTGCTGGCTCGGTGATGCTGGCTGGTAGCTCTGCTCCGTGGGCCTGCGTCCTGCCTGTGGTGGGATCTGGCTGTATACAGTGGAGGCTCGCTGTGCGTCAGGTGCGCAGACTCCGGCCTCGCCCCGAGTTGAGTGCTCCCATGTGCACACTCGTAGAAAGTCGCTGGGTTCCTGGTGGACATTCACCTTTACACTTTACACTAACACCCTGCACCCTGGCTTTCTGCCAAAATATTTCTTTCCCAGTGGCTGGAAACTGATTAGCTAGATGGGAGAACAAAGGTGCCTTTGTGCTGGAGCATATTGCTTTTGAGAATTTAGCAGAGAGCATTCAAATGGAGTCGGGATGCGATGCCAAATTATGCAGATTCGGAGGTTTTTTGGTCAGGTTTCCCATGAGCGGGTTTGTGGGCAACTTGGCTTTGTTCTCAGTCTGTACTCTGGAATTTCCCTTATAAATGTTGTGTAGGCTTTCATCATTGGTTGTTGTAAAATTTAAAGTGTGTGTGTGTATGTGTGTTGTGTGTGTGTTTGAGAAAACACACTCAGTAGAAGATAATGTTAATAAAGTCTTAGCCAAAATTTGCAGAGAAGCAAGCCTCGTGTATCAGCAGACTTGTTTCCAACACCAAATTGTAAGTAACTTTCGGTTTCTGTAAGAACACAGTGTAAATACCTTAAAAACCAAGAGAGTCCCGGTGGGGGGAGTGCCACAAGTGGGGGCCCTAGTCTTACACATTCACCTCAAAGTAGATTTGGAAGAGTTCATGTCGCATCAGAAAAGAACACAAGTGTCCCTGTGCCCTGACGCAGGCCGTGACCATGCTGTGGACTGGGCATGCTGGCCCACTGGTTCAGTTCTTTCTATGTAATTTATTTGATGAAGGTGATGGTCACTGCCGAGGGTCAGAATGGAGACAGAGCAGGACACTGGGTGGTGAAGGCAGTGCCTGTTGCTTCCTGGAGACCAGAATTTCAGACTAGTTCTTTCTGGGGATCAGGGAACCTTCTGCCTTCCTCCCCCGCCGTACTGGGGATTGAACCCAGGGTGCTTTATTCCTGAGCCACGTCCCTTTTTTATTTTATTTTATTTCTATTTATGGGGCAGGGTCTCCATGAGTTGAACTTGGGATCCTTCTGCCACAGCCTCCGAGTGCACCACGTGCTGCGCCAGTCTCCTCATTCCAGTTATTTTGAAGATAGGGCTTCAACTTTTGTTCTTGCTGTTAACTTTGTTTCTTTTTCGCTCCTGACCCTCTGATGTTTTGCTTGTAGACCGTCTCCCTTCAGTTGCAGGGTTGAACAATGTCTGGGTCAGGGGCCCCTCTTTCCCTTAGTTTAGGTCAGAGATTACAAATTGATGACTTTAGGAATAACCTCAAACCCCAGGTTTGTAATTCAGTGCAAACAGGTATTTTCTTATTCGGGTATTAATGTTTTAAATGAGATTTCGCCTGGAAACAAGGCTTTGTGGCGTGAAGAAAGCCTGCCTGGGGCTGCGGCGCAGCTGTGCCTTCTCACGTGGGCAGAAGCTCTCGGGTTTGCCAGAGCCTGGGCTCCTTGTCTGTCACTGTGACACGGGTGCCAGCGCACTTTGTCTTTCACACACTGAAGAAAAGTTAAAAATCTTACCCTCGGCCTCATTTTTTTTTTTTTTTTTTCTCTTTTGATACCAGTAGTTGAACCCAGGGCACTGAACCACTGAGCCTCATCCCCAGTCCCCCACGTTTAAAATTTAGTGTCTTGCTAAGTTGCTGAGGCTGGCTTTGAACTTGCGAACTCCTGAGCTGCTGGGATTATAGGCCTGTGCTACCGCTCCCATCTATACCTCTGCCTCTTTGGGAAAATGAAAGATTAGGAACCCGTAGGTGGTGCCGCACGCGGAGGCTGAGGCAGGAGGAGTGCAAGTTCAAAGCCAGCCTTAGCAAAAATCGAGGTGCTAAGCGCTCAGTGAGACCCTGTCTCTACATAAAATACAAAATAGGGCTGCGGATGCGGCTCAGTGGACAGGTGCCCCAAGTTCAATCCCTGGTACCACCCCCCCAAAAGAAAAGAAAAAAAAAAACCTATACAAAACCAAGGGAGAGAGTCATTTGCAGATCAAAATCCCAAAGTATTTGCTACACGCCAGCTTCGTTTAATCACACTATCTGCCCTGTTTCTAACCACTTGATTTGTTCTTGTTTCCATATCTGATTGGTGCACTGTAGTTGTACGTGGTGGGATTTGTCGTCACAGGTTTGCATATGCTCACGTAGGACGGTCCATTAGGCCTGTGTGACCCCGTGTCTGCCGGTTCCCTCCCCTCTTCCTTCCGTCCCTGTCCTCTGTTGATCTCCCTTCAGTTTCCATGAGACGCCCTCCCTTGGCCCTCCCCTGCGCCACCTTTCTTCTCCTCTTTCCTCTGTAGCTTCCACCTGGGAGGGAAAGCATCTGACCCTTGACCTTCTGAGTTTGGGTCATTTTGCTTAACATAATGTTCCCAAGTTCCATCCATTTTCCTGCAAATGCCACAATTTCATTTTCTTGGTGGCTGAATCTAACTCCAGGGTGTAAGTGCCACACTTTCTTTATCCATTCATCCACTGATGGACCTGGGCTGTCCCTGGTGTGGCTGTTGTGAGTTGTGCTGCTGTGAGCGTGGGCGTGTGTGTCCCCGAAGTGAGAGGACTGCAATTCTTCATGTTCAAGACTGAGGAGTGGAGCGGCCGAGCCGTGTGGTGGCTTCGGGCCTGGTCTCTAGGCGCCTCTGGGCTCCTCCCCATGGTGACTGTGCTAATTCACAGTCCCCCCAACAGTGTGCGAGGGCTCCTCTTCCCCCAGAGCCTCTCCAGCGTTGATTATTGGATTTTGCTTGGAATTGATTTACTTGGGAATCAAGGATCCCTCTTGTGTCCTTGAGTGGAATATAAGCATGCAAATTGGAAGTCTTTTAAACAAATGAAGGAAAAACATATTTAAAGTAGCTGGTTTAAAATGATATGTAAAGAATGCATGTGCTGCCGGGCAGAACAGCCTCCGCCTGTGTTTCTGGAGGCAGGAAGATTGCCTGAGACCACCTGGACAACACAGTTAGACCCATCTTAAAAACAAACACGCAAACAAAAAAAACCTTTGTAAGACCTATTAGAACTTTGTTTGCCACAGTCACTGCCGTGTGTCAAGCTGAACTAGACCTCAGGTGACTTTGTGATGTGAGATCGAGAGGCCCCCTAGTGGCTGTTCTGGGGTGTGGCACATGGCACTGTGATGTCCTGACTAGAATGATGTGATATTTAGTTTATGTACCAAGTGCATCCGAGTTGTCCTCCCTGTACAGATTGAACTGCGGCAAATGATCATTTCTACAGTGTCTCTGTAACTATTTTATTTTATTTTTAAACAGAAGAAGCAGACTACAGTGCCTTCGGTACCGACACGCTGATAAAGAAGAAGAACGTTTTGACCAATGTGTTACGTCCTGACAACCACAGAAAAAAGCCACACATAGTCATCAGTATGCCCCAGGACTTCAGGCCTGTGTCTTCCATCATAGACGTGGACATTCTCCCGGAAACACACCGTCGCGTTCGTCTGTACAAATACGGCACCGAGAAGCCCCTGGGGTTCTACATCCGGGATGGCTCAAGTGTCCGAGTCACGCCACACGGGCTGGAGAAGGTCCCTGGGATCTTCATCTCCAGGCTCGTCCCAGGGGGTCTGGCTCAAAGCACAGGACTGCTGGCTGTCAATGACGAGGTCTTAGAGGTCAACGGCATCGAAGTCTCAGGGAAGAGTCTTGACCAAGTGACTGACATGATGATCGCCAACAGCCGCAACCTCATCATCACGGTGAGACCAGCGAACCAGAGGAACAACGTTGTCAGGAACAGTCGGACTTCCGGCAGCTCCGGCCAGTCCACCGATAACAGCCTTGTGGGCTACCCGCAGCAGATGGAACCAAGCTTCGAGCCAGAGGACGAGGACAGCGATGAAGACGACATCGTCATTGAGGACAACGGCGTGCCGCAGCAGATTCCCAAGGCCGTCCCCGAGGCCGAGAGCCTGGAGTCCTTAACACAGATAGAACTCAGTTTTGAGTCCGGGCAGAACGGTTTTATTCCTTCCCACGACGTGAGCTTAGCACCCGTAGCAAGTGGCACAAACACGGAATTCGAAACCCGAGCTCCAGATCAAAAACTCTTGGAGGAAGATGGGACAATCATAACCTTGTGAAGCCGTAGCTGAGGTTTTCTGGGGACTGGGGACTGGAGCATATACCTGTGAACCAGGCGAGGGGTGGGCATGGAAGAGGGCTGCGGCCTTGACCTGGGGTTGAAGTGGGCAGTGCTGCTGAGATAAACCCGGGACTCTGAGCTGGATTTAAGTCTAAAACAAGGGGCCTTGGCTTGTGAAATCACGTGCTGTTGTGTTTTTCTCTGGAGAACTGGACGTTGGCGCTCATTCCCAGACCTGCGTGCGGCGCTGGGTCATTTCTGCTTGAAGTGGCTGCATGTTTAACCTGCTGTGCAGAGCCCCGTCGGTTTTCCCTGTATGTTCTTAAATTTGATGTGAGGAGGGCTGGTGGCCTCCTTTGTACACTGGGGACCTCAGTCCTTCTGTTCCCGATATTATGTTTTGATTTTTTTCCAGTGTTGTTCCTCTGTTGTTAATTTTAACCACTTGTTTTCTCAAATGTATCTTTACCCCGGTTCCTGAGAAGCCGGTCGCCATTTCGAGGAGTTGCTTCCCAGACTGCACAGCACAGGAGCTCCGTCCCCAGTCCTGAGGCTGTGACAGCTGCTCACGGTGGCTTCGCCTGGCCGCACCCTCCTGGGTGCAGACTGGTTCTGTGCGGCAGGACGGATGCTCTAAAAGTCAGTGCCATGACTGGCCACCTAGGAGCTGTCCCCCAGCCGGGCCTCTTTCCAGGTCCCACTGGAGTCGCTCCCTCTGTCGTGGGTGTGCTTTGGTGGCTTTCCACGTCCTCCCTGGTACGGTCACCCTGGATTAAAAAGGTCTTCACACACAGGACAAACGTGCACTTTCATACAAAAACAGTTGGGTTTTCCTTTGGGATTTCTAGGAAACTGTCTTCACTTTATGAGACGTGCTCGTCCACAGCAGGTCGGGCTCGTGGCTATTTATTACTTTCCAGCCCATCAACTAGGACAGGTTAGAAGCTGCTGCTTTCATCCCTGGCTGGTCCCGCTGGGTCGCGTGCAGACGCCGAGCATGCAGGCCGGGAGCCCCTGGGGCTCGAGGAGTTATTTATTGATCAACCTTCGTAGGGCTAGTGTGGACACACTTGTGACAATTGTGTGCTGTTAAAACAATGAAGATCCCAATGACTCCGTGTTGAAGGACGCTCTCAGTTCATGGTGGAGCATATGAAGAAGCCAAGTCCTGAGGAAGTGCAACCACTGGACTCAGGACGTCACTGTGCTGTTCACATCACCACTAGGCATGTCACCCAGAAACCGCCAGCTGGCCGCACGGTGGCCATCTGCCCCCTTGGCAGCGGCATTCCTGCTCTGACATTCCGAGTCTTAGAAACTGCACTCTTGAGCGGCAAGAGATCGGTAGACGCAGAAGGTTCCATTCATGTTTGACAGAAGGTGGTTGGTGCGAGGGTCCAACATTAAGTAAGAACACTTTACATGCTACCTCTCCCCCCTCCCTCCCTCTCCCTCCCTCCCCCTCCCCCTGCCTCCCTCCCCTCCCTCTCCCTCTGCCTCCCTCCCCCTCCCTCCCTCTCTCCCCCCTCTCCCCCCCCTTTTTTTTTTTAAACAAAGTTTTAACATTAGAACTTTTCTCTTGGGGAAAAAATACTTCAGGGCTTGACTTTTGTACAAATTTTAACTGTAAAATACAGATTTATCTTGTATCTGTTCATGAAAATGGAGATCAAGGCTGCTAATGCTTTTTATTTTAACTATCCCATTAAGGAGATATGTCTGGTGTTTTCAACTCAATCTCTGTCTTTTAAATTATTGGCGGAATAATTGATTACTAGACATATTGTAAAACCAATAGATTGGTTATACAATAAAATATCAACTCATTGGTAGGTAGTCTGAATCAGTTATTTCAAGTGCACCTTATTAACACAAATATCAGTGGGTCCAGTGTGAAATCTTACAGTACTAAATGTCAAGCCTAACTGTGAATTCTGTTGTGTATCTTAAGTAAGTTTATGATAATGTTCTCAAGCTGTCAACAAAATATATGTACTTTTGTGAACTATGAATTTTCTAATTAAATTTTACATGATATAACATGATTTTTACATGAATAATACTTTGTTTAAACTATCAAATGTCAGTATTTTACTACAATTTTATTATAAAATATACATTATCACTAAATGAACTTTGATTTTAAAAAATCAAATTAGCTTTAGTTGTATATTATTTTTTACAAATAAAGATAGACTTGCAAAAAGGCTACTTTCTTGTTTGAAATTATATGAGATCATCCAACAGATACATGCTGAGCACCCACCCTAGGAGCTGGGTAGAGGGGACACTGCGTCATGACAAGGTCCCTGCTTCCCTACTGTGACCACTGAGAGGTGAACACCTGGTTCGTCTGCATTTACTGCACCTGTGTGTGGGTACCTGTGTGGGCTGACGGAAGGTGACATTTAAAATAGATAATTCTGATAGCATAGAAATGACACAGGGTGTCCCCAGCATTGGCACCAGCATTCTTCCTGATTGTCGGAGCCAGAAGTCTGACAGGAGAGTGTGTCTCCTGACGTTCAGATCGCTATTGTGCCATTCATCACCACCTCTGTACTCCGCCCCTATGCATCTAATCGAGTTCATACTGGGAAATCGAAAAGGCCTGAGGTAGACGACATTCTTGAGTCATTTTTTGTTTTGTTTTCTCAGTACTGAAGCTCAGACCCAGAGCCTCACGAGTGCTGGGCCAGTGCTCTACCATTCACCTGCACTTCAGCACCGTGTGTGTGTGTGTGTGTGTGTGTGTGTGTGTGTGTGTGTGTGTGTGTGAACCCAGGGCCTTCTGCATGCGAGGAAAGCCCTCTACCAACTGAGCTGTATCCCCAGCCTCCAGCACAAGTTCTCAAAATAAGTTGCAGGTTCTGGCCTTGAAGTTGAGATCCTCCTGCTTCAGCCTCCTGAGTAAGTGGGATCATGAGTGTGCACTCCACGTTTCTTCAACTGTTTCTGAGTCTGTCACCCTGCAGTTGGCCGATGGATCTTCCCACCGGCCCTTTCCTAACCAGGTCAGAGGGTAACCCTGATCCCCCAACCCCAGCTTAAAAACCAGCCCCTGGGTAAGTTGGTTGTGTGCACAGAACCCTCACCTCATTGAGGGGGGCCAGTCAACACCAGTTACTTGATTCTGGGTTTCGGGGTCCACTGAACCATGGTGAGGAGCTGAAACATTCCTTCGACCCCCAAAATAGAGCTGGTGCTGTGGCTGGTGACCCCGCCTCAGCTGGCTGAGAGGCTCACGTTCAGGGTGAAGCCGCAAGTGTCTCGGTGACTGAGTCGGCTTCTCAGGAAGCCGGGGACATCCTTGCTCTCAGGACAGTCCTTGCTGTTGTCCTGGGACAGCATGTCACCAAGTGATGGGGGCTGTCTCCTGTGAGGTAAAACCCACTTGTGCCTCCTGAACTCCCTCATTGACTGGCTGTCAGAAGACATTTTGGAAACCAAGTTCAGTCTTTGGTGTCGGTGGGAGGGAAGGTGCAGTGTGGTGCCTCCCGGGGGCGATGTGCAGGGACTGTGAGACTTAGCACTTGTAATCCCCAAGATTCTGGGATTACAGGTGGGCACCAATGCACCTGACATGGGTAAAGAATGTTTTAAAAGCTCATGTGTTGGCAGATACGGTGGCACACGCCTGTAATGTCAGCGACTCAGGAGGCTGAGGCAGGAGGATCACAAGTTCCAGGCCAGTCTCAGCAATTTAGCGAAGCCCTAAACAGCTTAGCCAGACCTGTCTCTAAATAAAAAGTAAAAGGGGCTGGGGATGCGGCTCAACGGTTAGATCCCTGGTACCAAAACAAAACCAGAAAAAGCTCTACATATATTTTTTTTTTGTCTATCGTTTACACTGTCCTATAAAATGGAATTAAAGCAGCTTAAGAATGATTATAATCTAAATTGGGACACTTGAGAGTGGATGTGTTTGCTATTAATTATGCAGGACCACAGACAGCCCACAGAGCTGACGGGCAGATGGCAACCATAGCATCACGGCTTCCAGATGTTTTAAAAACGGCAGCACACAGTAGGGACGCATTAACGCACACAGCTGTGCGTGGTGTAGACACTCGGGACCACACGTAACTACATACAACTGAAGTTTCACGAAACAAAACGGTGATGTCGACAATCCCTCTGATCCCTTTTTCTTCCTTCTTTCTTGGTGCTGGGAGTGGAACCCAGGGCCTCTCTCAGGCGAGGCAGCTTCTGTTTCCGACTTTACAGTGTGTCTTGTGACATCCTCAAACACTGTCACGCGCTGTCTGAGGAACACTGGGAAGCACTTCACTGCCCACGGAGATGTCTGCCGTGGGAAAAGTGGCCGTTTCTTTTTTCCTCTCTGAAAGAGGAGAAGAGCACTGCATCATGTACTCGCTCGCTTGCTTTTATTCTTTATTTTTTTAATTTTGAAACAATCTCAAACCTAGAACAGAGCTGCGTGGAAGGCTCAGGTCACCCTTCACCCAGCCGACCCCCCACCGCGGGCCTCAGCCCTCCCGGCCTTTGCTGTTTTCTTTTTCCTGAGCCATTTGAGGATGGGTTGCGGAGAGCAAGCCCCTCGCCCACTTTGGACCTGAGCCTCTGTTCTCTTATGCATTCCCTTATACAACCATATTTCAGTTACAAATTCAAAATATTGAACATTGTTACAATATTATCAGGAAAACCACACACACACACACACACACACACACACACACACACACACGAGTCTCACCCAGCCGGGTGTGGTGGTGCAGACCTGTGATCCCAGCTACTTGGGAGGCTGAGGCAGGAGGATGGCAAGTTTGAGGTCAGCCTCAGCAACTTACAAGAGCCCATCTCAAAATTTTAAAGAATTAAAATGATGAGGGATGTAGCTCAGGGGTAAAGGACCACGGGTTCAGTCCCCGCCAAATCTCACCATTGTCCCAGTGATGTGCTTGTCAGAACCTCCCGCCCCCCATCTAGGACTCTAGAATCAGGCGCTGCATTTGGTTGCCTGGTCTCTCTTGGTTCCTTTCATCTGGAACGATTCCTCGGCTTTGCCTTGTGTTTCATAATATTGACATTTTTGAAGAGTAAATACAAACTGTTTTGTAGACGGTTCCTCCACCGGGGTTCACTGGTTTTCTCATAATTATATTCGAGCAATGTGTTTTCTAGTTATGAGAACCACACAAGTGACATTATAGCTGCATTGGACCGTGTCGGGAACCTCATGTCTGTTTGATTTAATGCTGATTTTTTTTGGGGGGGGTACTGAGAATTGAACCCAAGGACACTTTGCCACTGAACGACATTCCCAGCCCTTTTCATTTATTTATGTAGAAAGAGGGTTTTGCTAAGTTACCGAGGACCTAAGTTGTTGAGACTGGCCTTGAACTTGCCGTCCTCCTGCCTCAGCCTCCCTGGAATGACAGGTGTGTGCCGCCATTTAAGAGGAGAACTGTTCACACACACACACACACACTGGAGAACGGAGCGGGGCGTCCGACCACTGGGCTACACCTTCAGCCCCTTTTATGTCACCTGGAGACAGGGTCTTGCTAAACTGCCCAGGCTGGCCTGGAACTTGGGATCCTCCTGCCTCAGCCTCCAGTTGCTGGGCTGTGAATCCTGCCATGAATTCGCTCGGTGACAGCCAGCGCCCGTGTGGGGATCGTGCGGGGATCCCGGGCCCGAGGATCGGACGACCCCAGGCAACTCTGCGCTCAGATCACCGCCCCCTGCGACTCTCAGGCTGGGTTTTCCTTGTCCTGCTTCACCTGCCGAAGGACCAGCTCTCGGGCCACTGATCCTAGCGCAGCCCCCGAGGCCCAGCCCGCGTTCCTGCCCGGCTCCCGCAGGTGAGGCTGGGACCGCCCAGGGCTCGTGCGTTGTGGCCAGCGGGGAGCGGTCCTGCGCCTCGGCTGGGGAGAAGTTGTGCTCGGGCCCCCCGGGCAGCCGCAGCCTCGGTGGACAGCGTCCCCCTACAGGCCCGGGGCGGATGGGCTGTGGGGACACCTGGGACTGGCCCGGGAGCCCGGAGCAGGAACTCAGGAGCAGTGACCCAGACGGGGACTGTCACCAGCACTCACTGCCTTCCTGGCACCCCCTGCGAGGCTGTAAACCCGGGGAGACCACCCAACACACCACCTCTGACCCCCTGGTTTTACTTTATTGATTTATTGATTTCTTGGTACCAGGATTGAATCCAGGGCGCTTTACCACTGAGCCCCGTCCCAGCCCTTTTTTGTATTGAGAAACGGGGTGTCACTGAGTGGCTTAGGGCCTCGATAACTTGCTGAGGCTGACCTTGAACTCCAGATCCTCCTGCCTCAGCCTCCTGGCCCCTGGGATTACAGGCGAGCGCCATCGCACCCAGCTGGCCACCTGATTTTAAACTGGGTCCAAGAACACACACACACACACACACACACACACAGACCTGCCCCCGCTGGAGGTGGAATCAAACCTGCACGTGCACACTCACACACAGAGCCAGACCTTACTTGAAAAGTGATCACAAACAAATTGCACCAAAAAATGGCCTCGCACAATGATCGGTTCTCGGTCCCTTGTGGGAGGCAAAGGTGACACCTGTGGTGTGTGGTTGACACCGGAGGGTGCTTTGTGAGTTGGCCTTGGTGGCCCTCCTCCCCCCCCCCCCCCGTCCCGCCCTGGCTGGTGCTCACAGGGACAATGCCCAGCGGGGCTGGCAGGTGTCTCCAGCAGTCGGCCGACAGCCAAGCGACAGGGAGAGAATGAGCAGTGATGGAGAGGCACTGGGGAAGCCAAGCGCAGGGCCCTCCTGAAACGCCACCGTCCCTGCTGTCCTTCCCACGCACTGTGTGGCCCCAGAGGACACAAACCCCCTGTGCTCGGGCATCACCAAGGGTCCTGAAGGCAGCTTTGACCCCGGCATGTCCAGCACTGCAGAACGTCCACGGTTTGAAGGACCGGGGAGGCCCACGCAGGGGGCGAAGCCATGTCCTCTGCTGCCCTGGACTCTTTCCCCGCAGAAGACTCCGTGCTGGCGCAGGTTTGCAGCCGAGGAGAGCAGCGCGGCCAGGTCTTCTTTCCCTCCAGCTGCACGTGGGCAAACCAGGGTTTGGGAGGATGAAATATTCAGCAGCCGCCATACATAATTCATGGCCCTCGTTAGGGCGCCCCCTGGCAAGCGGACGCCTGCGTGGCTGGACTCTCCTTCCCCGAGCGAGTTGGTTCTCTGTTCCTCTCCTGAAGCGCTCGTTCCCGGACACTGGGCTCCTCGGACTCTCCCCTGGGCCTTTGGGTTGACCCTGACCTTCAGAGATGCTGGGAAAAAAACAAAAATAGGTGTTTGTGTCTAGAAATGTTTCCCAAGACGACTGAGGTTAAAGAAGCGGGTGTCCTTGGGAGCCACCTGCAACTTCAGAAACTTTAGAAAAAGAATCTATAGAAAAAAGAATGAAAATCTCCAGTGATGATGGCCACCCAGGGCACAGACCCCTGTAGCCTGCGGTCAGTGGAGGAGCCCGTCCTGGCCCCGGCGGCTCCGTCCCCTGTCAGATTGGTTATGTTATGCTGCCTGTCAGCCGGGGTGGGGGAGCGTCTCATGGCCACTCTGTCTGTCTTGATTACTAATTCAAAGACCTTTACCGTCTGGATTCTTTGCATTTCTTCTTTTATTGGCTTTTCTCTCTGGGTGCTTTGCATATTTTCGTAACTGAGCTGTGGGGTGGGAGGAGCTCCGCCGTAGAGCCCTGGGCCCTGCAGATGGGAGCCTCAGGCCACTTCCTCTCCGTCTTTCATGTCCTCCTCACGAGGCGAGCAGTTTTGCTACATGCTCCCGCCATGAGATCCAAATCCCAGGGCTGATCAATCATGGATGGAACCTCTAAGACTCGGAGCCAAAGAAGACTCTCCTCCCGGCGGGCTGATGACCTCCGGGTTTGCTACAGTACGGGAACGTTGGATCAGCAGCATGTTTGAAGGTCTCTTCAACTCACCTAACACTCTCCTGCTCCCGCGCTGGGCCTGAAGTCTATCTATAGACGCCCCTGTTTACTCTTAGCTCCGTTGCTAGCTTTATTTCACTGTGAACGGCACAGACAGCTGCACATGGCCATGTTGGTTTTCCTGCAAAGGTTCTGGACCTCGAGGATCTGAACTTGTGCAAATTCTCAAGTTGACCCATATCCCTCTAGGGCGTTGTCCTGAGCTCATACTCTGCTTGGTGGCCAGGCTCTTCCCCATATCGTGGCCACACTAGCTGGGATCCCTCTGGGGCTGTCCGGAGCTGGCCCTTTCTAAGAGCCCTTGTGGTACGTTGGGTTTTGAAGGAGCAGCCCCTAGGGGTGGATCGGATGAGCAACGGCGAGGGTGAAGATGAACTTCAGCACAGGGACGGGTCGCCAATTACGGATCAAAGCCATGACAAAGTGGCTGACCACTAACCTGGGTGTCATCAACTGAGAAACGGATACACACTTGTGGCACACCCTGCAGGGAAGTCCTGGTTGTCACTGGGAGAGCGCGGTGGCCACACCTTAACCCCAGCCACTTGGGAGGTGGAGGCAGGAGGATTGCAGTTTTAAGGTCAGCCTCCGCAACTTAGTGAGACCCTCCCTCAAAATAAAAGGGCTGGGGATGCGGTTCGGTAATTAAGTGCCCCTGGCTTCAATCCCCGGCACCCAAACAAAAAAAATTAGTTGTCCCTAAAAAGGAGTGTGAACTGGTCATGCTCAAGCATGTGCACTTTAAACACACCCTCCTGTGTGAAGGCCAGCCGTGAGGGCCACCCAGTGCACAGGTCCGTTTATATGCCATGTCCAGGACAGGAGAATCCCCAGAGACAGGAAGGAGATTCGTGGTTGCCGGGGTTGGGGGCACTTGGGGACTGACAGCTAACAAGTGCGGGCTTTCTTTTTTGGGTCATGTAAATATTCTAAACTTGATCGTGGTGGTGATTGTGCCAATCAGTAAATATGATACAGAGACTCGTGAACTGTACACCGAAATGTATTTCACTCTATAATGAAATGTAGGCTTTACTTATTCATTTCAGATGCTGGGGATTGAACCCAGGGGGCTCTCTGCCACGGAGCCACAGACCCAACCCTTTTTACAAATTTGAGACAGGGTCTCGCGAGGTTGCCGAGGCTGGCCTCAAACATGGAATCCTCCTGCCCCGGCCTCCCAAGTCACGGGGATCTCAGGCATGGCCACCGCCCCCATCTAAACTGTATGCATTCACCAAGTGAATGGCGGAGTATGTGAATGATCTCTCAATAAAGCTGTCAAGCACGATTCACCAACTTCACTCATTTAAAACACGCCAACTCGCGCCTGCTTTGGCTGCGCATGTTCTAAAACTGGAAAGGCGCAGGGGAGATAGCGCGGTGGGGTGACATGCAGATCCGCCAAGCATTCTATATTTTTTAAAAATAAAAATATATACATAAATTCCACTCAATCTGCCAACTGTCTTCTCCTCGCCAGACACGGGGGACACAGCAGTCAAGAGGACAAAGGCGGCCACTCCCTCCGCGGAGCCAGCATCCTGGAGCCCCAACGCCACTCCCCTCCACAGAAAGAAAATGCTGGTAAAACTCATCTTTCAGGGCCGTCCGAATTCTACTGGCTTCTAATTTACGTTTCTTGAAGAGGGCAGTCTTCAGGTAACTGACCCAATCTGCTCAGAATCCGCAGTTTTACAGTGTCCCCAGGTTTTGTCATTGTCCCCCACCCTGAGCTTGGGAACCTAGAGGTCAACTCGACGTCTAGGCAGACGCCCTGTGGGTCAGCTCTGTGGCTCTGCCCGCAGGTCAGCTCTCTGCACAAAGAACAGACCCCTCCGTCCCCTCCGTGTCCCTCCCTGCATGGCAGGGGTGGCTTGGGGGTGGCCATGGACCTGTGTGGACTGACTCGGCCACAGGCCGTCACTCCTGGGGAGCCTCCTGCCCACCATGTGCGTCCTCCCTTAGGAAGTCCCCTGACTCCAGTGAGGTCCACTCCCTGTGACCTCTCACCTGTCCATCGCCACCTGACCAAGCACTGCAGAGGCGGAGCCTCAGGCCGCGCACGCCTGTCCTCTGGTTCCGTGGGAGCTGGGCCCGTGGTCCAGGCTCATCCCGGCTGCGTCCCACCCGCTGGCTAGGGCTGTCTGCGGCGTGGCACCTCCTCCCAGGGCATCCAGGGTGTGGGTGGAATTTATGGATTGCAGTTGTGAGTCTGAGGCTCAGGGTCCTGCAGCTCGTGGGGCCCCCCACGAGCCCCCCAGGGGCGGGTCGGAGCACCAAGCTTGCTTTCTTTAACCCAGGGGCCTGTCGGTCTCGCTTCTTCCACTTATGACAGTCTTTGTCTCTGACCTCTAAACCCTCTTTTAAGGGCAAACCGGATTAGGTCAGGCCCACCCAGGACAATCTCCTTGTGATGACCTCCAGGTCAGCTAATCAGTAACCTAACCTCAGGAGCAGGGGCCCCTCCCCCCAGCCCCTGTCCTGCCCACTTCACGGAGGCTGTTACAGGATATGTCCACCAGGGGGCAGTCTCAGGGCCAAGTTAGAACTCCCGACCCTGGCTCCCCAGCAGCACAGCCCAGGTGTTCACAGGGTGTCTTTGTGAGGGCTGAGTGGCACACTGGGGCTTGGCATGGGCCCCGTCTGGCTTGGCGTCTCTGGTTCGGTTTGAGATCTTTCCTTAGAAGCCCCAAGAATTCACTGAACCCTTTCTGTGATCTCCCTTCAGGGATCCCAACTTCGCCCAGGCAAACGGGAGCCGCCCCTTCAAAGGGCATCACCTGGCGGCCTTCCCTTCCGCTGGACACAGACACGCATCCAATGCACACTTGGCGACAGATGCCTTGCCTGGCAGTTCCACAGTTACATTATCTGGCCATCTTCTTCGCCCTCCCTTGAGAACACCCTGGTTCCAATGTCCCGCTCACCACGCTGTATTTACTGAGCACTTACTTGGTGCCAGACACTACTTAAGGCCATTTACACAGATTATCTCATTGAATATTCTCCACAACCTTGTGAGTTGCATCATGCCTTGCTGCTGATGAGGAAACCGAGGCACAGAGAAGTTAAGTAACTCCACCAAGGTCACACAGTGAGTGATAGGGAGCCAGTATTTGAACCAAGAGAATTTGAGTCTGGAAGATGCAGTAGCCACTGAGCAATGCTCGCTCCCAGAGCTGCCCACCTCCCCCCAGGACCGTGCCAGAGCCCGAGGGCGTCGCCTTCTGCTCTTTGCATTACATTCCGTATTTCTTTCAGTAAACATCCTCATTCCCAGGTGCTTTTCAGCAGGTGTGTTATTTCATTGCCTGATGTTGAACTCTAAGACCATTCAAAAAAATCTGTGGTCATGGGAACCGCTGGACACAGGGCTTCCTTATCCCCGTAGGTTAAAAAACAAAAAAATGCTCTTATTTTTGCTAAATTTCATTTCGCTTGTTTTTGGCCACTGTTACAACCAGAGGCTCCTCCAGCTTTGTCACTGATATGACTGCAGGCTTCATATAGAGCAGTGCTCATTTATGAAGCACCCACTGTATACACTGTACTATATCATGTACGTAAAGACCAAAAAGGGCCGATTTTACTTGGGCATTTCTCTTCTTTAAAATGTTCTGACACATCTTGACATGACGCAGTGGAAAGGACCCTGGGTGCGAGCTGGGCCTCTCTGCTCAGCAGCCATGTGTGGGGGGCTGGGTCAGGCCCTGGGCCTTCCTGAGCCTCAGTTTCCCCAACTGTTAAGCCCACAATTGCTTTTTTGTGTCATTTTGAAATCCAGGAAATTCCAAGAAGCTTTAGGCGTGTGTGTGTGTGTGTGTGTGTGTGTGTGTGTGTGTGCTGAGGATTGAACCCAGGGGCCCTCTACCACTGACCCACACCCCCAGCCCTTTTTATTTTTTTATTTTGAGACAGGGTCTTGCTAAGTTCCTGAGGCTGGCCTCAAACCCATGATCCTCCTGCCTCAGCCTCCCAAGTCACTGGGATCATAGGTGTGCGTGTGCATGGCCGTGCTCAGCTGCCATTTCAGTAGAAGTACGCGGAGTTGAACTGGCCAGACGTTATTTAAGGACTTTCTTTAGCTCATTCAAGTGAAAGTTCACACGTTTTGCTGAGAAATTCTGTTCCATTTGGTCTGAGGGTGCGGCCCCAGCTGCCCTGGATCTGTGGCCTCGGCGCGGCTCCCGTGGGGTAGGAGCCTCGGGAGCGCTGAGTGCTGTCCCGAGCTGTGTCTGGCCTAGGGTGCTGGGTGAAGGGTGGCACCCACCCCACTTGGAGGCTGAGAGTGAGAGAAAGTTCATAGGGAGCACTGGTGGCCCGCCTCGCTGCCTGTCACCTTGGACACCAAACAACGTTCCTGGTCAGGTGGAGGCAGAAGCAGCGACCAGAGGCTCTCAGGGGCTGGAAGGGGGGGGCCTCCTTTGCCTCCAGATTCGGGCGCCTCCTCTCCAGCCGGCAGCTCTGCTCTGAAGGGAGGCCGACACTGCCTGCAGATGGAGGCCTGATCCTCGGCCTCCCACTAGAGGCCGCAGGACTCCGTGGGGTAGAGAAAGCCCTGCCACACGACCAGGGGCGGGGAGGAAGCTGACACTGCTTTGCCTGGCCATGAATAGTGACAATTTCACAATCATGACCTAAAATGTTCTTAAAAACCCAGTTTTTCTCTGTGCTCCTGCGGAAGTGGGTGTGTGACATTCCGTTGCTAGTGGGAAAACAGACACCAAATAGGACCGCACTTTGTGTTTTCGATATCCATGTTTACTGAGGACCTACTATGTGCCCAGGCAGCCTGCTGGACGAAGGATTCATTCTCTGTGCCCAGGAGTGCTGTGTCCTGGTGAACCCGACACTTAGCAGGTCTCTGAGGGCAAGCTGAAAGGGCTCACCTGTTTGGGGTCATGAAACAGCTGAGAAAGAGAAGCTTTGAAGGCCGGAGGGGGCAGGCCGAGAGGTCAGCTCAGGGGGAGGAGGTCCAGCCTAGGACGTCCAGGCAGGAGAGCCCTGGACAGAGATGTGGAGGCCGGCAGACACGGGGCCTCCAGAGTCACAAGCCTGGCTGCCTTCAGGAGCCAACACGCCCGTGGCAGGCCAGGCCTGGGGACTGGCCAATCAGGCAGCTCCTTAGGGGCCGAGCAGGGCCACGCTGGCCCTGGCTCCCAGGCCCTCCTCAAGAGAAGCCACAGAGCAGACCGCACACCTGGCGTGACGGCCCCGTATGGAGAGGTGCACGGACCCAAGCCCGTTGCCTCTGCTGGCCACTGGGCAGGGCCAGGGCCGGGTGGGCAGGCCAGTGCAGGGGAGCAGGGGGCAGGGGGTCTGCCCCAGGAGGCCAGCACCCAGCCCCAAAGGAAGGGCTGGCCTGCAGGCGGGGAGCCCCGAAAGTGCTGAGAGCCTGGGTCTGGGGTCAGGCGCCTGGGTTCAGACCCCGCCTCTCCCCTCTCAGTCTCTTCATCTGTGAAATGGGGTCATAGCCGGGCCCACCTCCTTACCGGGTGCGGTGGGACTCCATGACTAACCTGTGTCAGGAGCCGGGGTCTGGCTCAGTGGCCGAACCTTTGCTTAGCATGTGAGGAGGCCCTGGGCCTGAGAATCCCTCTCCCTCTCCTCTGCCTGTCTCTCTCTCTCTCTCCCTCCCCCTCCTTCTCTCTCCCTCCCCCTCCCTCTCTCTCCCTCTCCCTCTCCCCCTCCCTCTCTCTCCCTCTCTCTCACACACACACACACACACACACACACACACACACACACACACGCTCGCGCGCACTGGCACATGATTTGTGCCCAGGACACTTTAGCAAGGAAGGCTGCTGCAGAGGCCCCAGGCCTTAGAAAGGCCACTGTGGGGTCCCCACTGGCCCAGAGCGAGGCCAGCCTGAAGCAGCCTGGGACCAGGCAGCCTGGAATCCCCCCCCCCAAGATCTTTTAAGACTCCCTCAGCAGGGAGGCCAGCTCCAGACCACTTAAGTCGGTCTCCGGGTGGAGTCCCGCATCAGTATTTTCTAGAGACGTCCCAGGGGTTCCCAATGTCCCACAAGTCTGGGAACCGGGCTGGTCTAAAGCGGGGTGTGCCTGAGGCCTGGGCTGGGGAACTTTGAAACGACAGGAGAGGCCACCATCTTGCCTCTTGAGGTGAAGCCGGATGGGCGGGGGTGGAGGACGTGCCACCTGGGGCCCAGCTAAGGGCTGCAGCTCCCAGGGGCCCTTGGGGCCTGGCAGCCACCACCTCTTCATGCCCAGGCGGGGAGGGGCTGCCTGCACCCGCCCAGGCCTCTGGAGAAGGCTGCAGGAGCAGCAGCTCCGAGCCCCGCTTGGGCACCAGAGGGAGCTCGTGGGGACGCGCCAGGGCTCCCTCCCGGCAGCTGGTTCAAACTGGTTTGGACAGGGTGCGGCCTCGGCGGGCTGCATTCCAGGCCTCAGGCTCTCTGCCCTTCCCAGGGCCTCCCTGAGGGCCCCCCGGGACCAGGGCTGGACCAGGGGGCAGGGCCCTGGGGCAGGAGCCAAGCGCCCCTGAGGGCCTGGGGAGATCTTCAAACCCAACCCTCTGTGTTTAAGATCTTTTCTCGGCCTCCCAGGGGCCCTGTCAGATGCCAGCAGCAAGGTAGAGCCCCTGGGTGGGCTTGTCCTCAGAGGCTGGGGGATTGCAACCTAGAGGCCCAGCACCCCTTCTCCCCGGAAGCCCCCTCCCTTCAGAAAGTCTGGGGCAGGGCTCTGGGCCTTGGGTGTTTAGCAGAGTGTTTCTAAGGCACAACTGCACACTCACAAGCAAAGTGACTGTGGAGCCAGCCTGGCCCAGAGTGCAGATCCAGGGGCGCTGGGGAAGAGCCCGCCGTCTCCAGAACCCTCCCCCAGGGAAGGGGGCTGGGCAGTCAGTGCTGTTAACCAACATTCCAGGCTGTGGGGTTTGTTGGGTTTTTTTTAATGAGTCATTTTGGGCATTTGAAAAGGTTAAGTATCATAGCCAACATCAACTAAAGAGAAGAACATCACAAATATCATTGAAACCCCTCTGTTGTCCCTCCCTGTCCCCCCCACCCCAGCAACCACCTTCCTGGTGGGTGGGGGAGCATGGTTTCTGCTCCCTTTAGGCTCACGCTGCGCGTCACCTAAGCAACCTGTGGTGTGCTTGGGCATGACTTAAAAGCCACTCGGTGACGGCAGCTCCTCGCCCACTTACCATTTCGTTCCTGACATCTATCCGAGGGGCAGTTGTGACACTCAGCTCTACTTGGTTAATCTGGGCCAGTTCTGGGCTCTTGGGGAAGAGGTCCCAGCCAGGGGACGGGTGAGGGGCCAAGGTTGGTGCCTAGACCAGCGTGGGATGCCCGGAAGGTTGGCACACTGAGGGAAGTCATGCCGTGGCCAACGGCCAAGTGTGGGCTCAGCGAGTTCCCATAAACCCCTTTCCCTGAGCACCTGAGACCCAAGTCTTTGCCAAGAATTTTCTAGAAAATGACCGTGGGCTGAAGTCCTGAATGTACAGGCGGGATGTTGAGAAGTTAGCAGAGGGTGCGTTTGGAAGTAGGGATTGTAGAGGGGTGGCTGGGTGACCAGGGCGTGCTCAGACCCTCCCTGGGCTGCCTGACAGGATATGAATTCAGATGGAACCGAAACTGGCCGAGAGGCACCCTGTGTACTTATTTTCAACCCTAAGATCAACCCATTAAATAGAAACAAATTCTTTCTATCTGTGTATCTATCTGTCTTACCAGGGATTGAGCCAGAGGTGCCTACCCACTGAGCCACACCCCAGCCCTTTTTATTTTTTAAGTTGAGACAGAGGCTCCCTAAAGCTGCTTAGGGACCCACTAAGTGGCTGAGGCTGGTTTTGAACTTTGGAATCCTCCTGCCTTTGAGCCGCTGGGATTACAGGCATGCGCCACCCCATGCCCGGCCCAAATTGAATATTTTGAAAGAGGAGTCCTGCGAAAAATCAAGACTTCCCTGGCCCATGTACTTCCCTGTACTCCTGACTATTGGTTTGGGGTGTGGGGTAGCCCTCCTCCTTTAGCCCCAGGGTCTCTGAATGGCTTAGGAGCATCTCAGTGGTAGAGCTGTCCTAGTTTCAGTCCCTAGAACCACAAATAAATAAAGGCTGCCCGGAGGAGGAAGAGGAGGAGTTGGTCCTCCGTTACCCTTGGCTTTCCTAAAACCAGCTGCTTAATAGGATGGTCCTGGGGCCAGCAGCTTGGGGGCTTTAAAAGAAGGAGGCCCTAGGATAGCTCTGACACTGGGTGGACCCTGGAATCACCCGAGAAAACTTCTGATGAAGGGTTGGGGGGGGTGTTGGGTGGCAGAGCTGCTCTTCCAGTCCCGGCACCTCCTCTGGTCACCAAGTCCCACGCACAGGGGTTCTGACCTAATCTGCCGGGCGTGAGGTCTGGTTGGGGGCATTTAAAAGCTCGCGGTGGGTTTCCAACGCTGGGAACCACTGCCCTCCGGGGATTCCAACAGAAAGGTGTGGTCTTCGCCGTTGGTCCTCCTTCTCGACGTGGCTGTGTGTTGGAACCATCTGGTGACCTTCAGAAAATTCTGATTCTCGGGTCTCAACCGTAAAAGACTGTGTGGGGCCCGGGCCTCGGACGTTTCAAACGGGCCCAGGTGACTGCAATCTGCAAACGAGTTGGCCAGGTCCTGGTCCACCGGGTGGTGCAGGGGCGGCCGCAGTGCGCGCGGCGCACCACTGGGTGGCACTGCCCGCTCGGCCGGCGCCCGGGGAGCTGCGGGGAGCTGCGGGCCGCGGCCGGTGCGCACCTGCCCCGCCCCCCTCGGCCCGGCGGGCCGCGGGGCAGGCAGCGGGCCGGGGCGGGGCTCCGAGGCCCCGGCGCGGGATGGGCGCTCGGGCTCTCTGTGCCCGCCGGACCCCGTCGCCCTCCGGATGCTGCTAGTGGACGCCGACAGTCCGGAGCCCGTGCGCAGCGGGGCGCACGAGCTCGCGCTCTTCCTGACCCCCGAGCCCGGGGCCGAGGTAGGGGACCGGGGGTGGAGGACCATGCGGGAGTCACGGGTGGGGACCCGGGCCCTGAAACAGGTGGGAACCCGCGGTTCTCGCAGCATCCTCGCGCGCCCGAGGGCTGGGGGGCCAGGACCGCCGCCCTCTGGAGCGGGGGCTGCCGGGGGCGACCCTGAGATGACCGGCGGGTCTCAGCTCGTCCCCGCTGCTGCTGACCCGGGACCCCCGGTCGAGCGCGGTCGGGGCTGCTGCCCTTCGCCGGGCTGGCCCTGGGGACGCCCGACGGGCCCTGCCCCTGTCCAGCCCCGGCCTCCTCTGAGCGGTGCCAGAGCCCAGGAGCGGGAAGCCCCGAGGCCGCGGTCCGCTACGGTTGCTAGGAGCAAAATACCACGTCCCTCTCGGCACTTTCTATTTTAAACGCATAAATAAAAAGTACAGCTAAAACGAGGCTCCTGCCTCCTTCCGGCTGGAGCAGTCTGTTGATGGAGCTGGGAAAAGTTACCGAAGTCCACTAGCAGTTATTTAGGGCCAGAAAACCAGCCCGTTCTCTTTTTAAATCACAAAAGCAGCGCGGAAGCATTTAAAATAAAGGCCGGGCGTCGCCCTCTCATTTTCTTTCCCACTTCAGTTCCAGTTCGCAGAGAAAACCAGCACCAACAGTTGGTGCGCATCATTCCAACGCCTTTAGCGATGTGGGTACTTATATATCCGTATCTGTATTAGACGTGATGATACAGTGCTCCTCTGCAACTTGCTTTTCTTTACTCAAAATGGCATAGAAAGCCGCTGAGGCAGCTGCAGGCCTGTGATCCCAGCGACTTAGGCGGCTGAGGCAGGAGGATCTCAAGTTCAAGGCCAGCCTCAGCAACTTCTGGAAGCAACTTAGCAAAACCCTCAAAATTAAAAAAAAAGAAAAAAGAAAAAGAAAGAAAGAAAGATTTTTTTCCCCGAAGGGCTGAGGCTGTAGCTCAATGTCAAAGCACCCCAGGTTCAATCCCGAGTACCAAAAAGAAAAAGAAAAGAAAGAAAAAAAGTGCAGGGGATGGAAACATGGAGAGTGGCTGGCGAGGATAAGGTAAGGGGACGCTGTTCCTGGTGAAGAAAGTGTTGTGACATTAGCAGGGATGGGTGCAGAACTTTGTGAAGGAAACTGCTGGATCCTACACATTAAGCAGGTGAATTTGGGGGAATGTGAATAACTCAGTTTAGGAAGTAACATGCCAAGACAAAACAAAAAAGCACGACAAAACCAAAAAATGAGAGAGAGAGAGAGAGAGAGAGAAGAAAATAAATAAATAAAAGAAGTAGCATGCAACTCAGATGCTGTGGTTCATGCCTGAAATCCCTGCAACTTGGGATACTGAGCCAGGAGGACCGCAAATTCTAGACTGGCCTCACCAACTTTGCAAGACCCCAAATAAAATAAAAAGGACTGGGGAGGTAACTCAGTGGTACAGGGCCCCTGGGTTAAATGAGTGCATCCATAAGAACTATCCTGTAGAAATATGATTCCAACCACAAATGTGAGATATCTTTGTAATTTAAAGTGCCCCAAGAAGCACACACAGAAACACAGATGACATCATTTCACCATATTAAGTGTATCCAAAATATCATTTATCCAAAATAATGCAGATCCAAAATATTTCAATATGTAATAGGAATTATTTTTTTTTTTTTGAAAATTTTTAATATTTATTTTTTATTTATTTTATTTTTTTTTTTTGCGGACACAACATCTTTGTTTGTATGTGGTGCTGAGGATCGAACCTGGGCCGCACACATGCCAGGTGAGCACGCTACCGCTTGAGCCACATCCCCAGCCCAGGAATTATTAAAATAATGACATTTTACATTCTTTTCTCTTAACCAAGTTTTAGAAATCAGGCTTTTTTTAAAAAAATTTTATTTATTTATTTTTCAAATCAGGCTTTTTAAAGCCTGTCTCTGGGCCAGCCACATTTTAAATGCTCAGTAGTCCCTTGGGGTGGGTGGCTTCTGCATTAGAGAGTCTACATCATTATTTGACTTAGCATCCCACCATGAGATAAGCATTGTTTCTATGAGCACCTACTACGCGCCAGCAGCGTGCTGCTCTGCTTGTAGGTTGTGCCCTTGCACAGGGACTGACCTAGTGGCTGCGAAGTTCTTATGTAGATCTCATAGCTCAGCAACGGAGGCTTTCACTGAATGCGTGTCGGCTTGTGGATCCAGGATTTATGAACATCTGTAAGTGGCTCAAAGCTGCTGCCCTTTGCCAGACTGGACCCTGGAGGAGACCCAATCCCCTATCACATCTTGGTCTGGCGGCGCAGGGACAGGTGTCTGCAGTTTCCCCTTGGCTTCAGGGTTCTTATTTCTTTTCTTTTAAAAATATTTTTGTTGTTGCTGTAGATGGACACAATACCTTTGTTTTATTTATTTACTTTTATGTGGTGCTGGGGATCACCCAGTGCCTCACACGTGCTAGGCAAGCCCTCTGCCACTGAGCCACGTCCCCAGGCCCTGAGTGTGGGCGGCGAGAGTCCCTGTGCCCATTCAGGTCCGCTGTGGACAGTCTTCTGAAGAGACTGTGTGTATTGGCTGTTTTCTCCTCTGGGCTCCTTTACTCAGAACAGCTTTGCTTGGGCTCGTTTGTAAGGGACATAATGGAGAACCCCAACTCCCTGTAGCTCCGTGCGGCAATAAACCCACTTATCGCGCCTGCTGAAGTTTATTTACCAAAAGAAGCTGACTCCAGGCCGCGGCAGCCGCGCCAGGCCCTCCTTAGCGTTGATTCATTACAGGCCCCTGAGCTGCAGCTGGCAAATGAGCCAGGAAAGGGAAGTCTGCATCGGGAAGGGCCTGAGCAGCAGGTGGCCCTCGGGCAGCCCTTTCCCCAGGTCCCGTTGGCTCGTACAGGAAGCAGCATATTAATCCAGCCAGTGCCAGCCCCGCGGGTGTCCAGCTTCCTTGGTGAAATGGGGCCTGCCCTGTTCTGTGCAGGTCGGCCTGGAGCTGGAGAGGACAGAGCAGCCAGACCTGGGCCTGCCCGCCTGGCGGTCAGACAGCAGGCCAGGGACAGATAACACCCATTAGTTGTGATGAGTGCCCTGGAGACGCCCCAGGCTGGAGGGCGGCTCTGTGTGTCTGGAGTGGAGGCTGGGCAAGGCCTCTCTGAGAAGCTGTGTCTGGGCAGTAGCCCCCGGGATGTGCAGGGACCAGGGAGCCCGAGGTCCGGGAGGGGAGGAGGAGGGTAGTACCTACCTGCAGTCCTGGAGGGCTTCCCTGAGGCAGTGACATGTTAGGGTGAGCCCTGAAGCCTGAACAGGAGTTGGCCGGCTCCAGGAGAAAACTATCACAGGCAGCGGATCCATGTTGGAAGAGCCCTGCTGGGGGGGGGGGGGGGCAGGGTGTCGTTGGGGGTGGAGAGAAGCCCTGGTAGAAGGGGGCAGAGGGCGTGGTGGCTAGGCAGCAGGCAGAAGCGTACCATGCCTGCCCTTGTGTCTTAGCTTGTTCATCGCCGTGACCAAAGGACCTGGCGAGAACAGTTAGAGGAGGAGAAGTTACTTGGCACTCACCATCTCGGAGGTTCGGCCACGGCTGGCGACTGGAAGGGGGGCCGACCATCACGGTGGAAGGGCGTGGGCGGGAAAGCAGCTCAGGACAGGCCATCAGGAAGCAGAGAGCTCTGCCCACTAGGGACAAAATATAAACCCAAAGGCCCAACCCTAGGGACCTGTCTCCACCCGCAGAGTCACCACCGGTCAGCCCACGTCAGGGGACCCACGCACTGATGAGGACAAGGCTCTCCTAACCCTCAACTTCACCTCTAAACGTCCTTCACAGTCTCACCCATGAGCTTCTGGGCGGCTCCTCAGGCCACAGCAGCTTGGCACTGCCTTTCAGGACACAGGAGTGGACAGAGGAGCGCTGCAGGATGTCCTATGAGTTGCTTAGCACCTCGCTTTTGCTAGGGCTGGCCTTGAACTCGAGATCCTCCTGCCTCAGCCTCTGAGGATTCCAGGTGTGCGACACAACGCCCAGCTACCCAGGTTTCTTGAGTGGACATTTTTCTTGGGGCAAAAATGTGTTTCTCATTTATTTAGTTATTATTATTTATTTTAATGAAACGGTCTTTGCCACAGTCCCCCCTGGTCCCTGCCACTCCCTCACTAAAGCTGCTGTCGGTCACCATTTACCCTTGTGCTGGAACTTTTTGATTTTTCTGTCGTCAGAAGAGCAAAGGGAGAGATTGTTGGCTGAAACTGTGTATCTGGCAAAAGCAATTAAACACAGATTAGCCAGAAATGGCCTTGTGTGTTAAGAAAAACGAGGAAGAGGCTGTTTTTCCGTGGAATCTGAGAATATTCCCTGTGTCTGGCCTGCAGACACCGTGTGCCTACGTGAAACCACCCTGTGTGCCCCGTGACCTGCTCGTCCCTTTACATTCAAGTCTCAGGTGTTAAATTAGAAGTCCGTGGGTGGACCACAGGGCGCAGTCTGTCTCAGGGATGTAGTTCTGTATTAATTTATGCTTCAGATTTTCAGAAAACCTGCTGTGTTCTGGGTTCTGGGCAAGCCAGTGGCACACAATGGTGCCGTCCTCAAGACTGGCATCGTGGTCTGGTCTGGGAGATGCGTGGACAGTAAAGATGGAAGGGAAGACGGTGGCCGTGCTGTAGACGTGGGTTCCACGTCTGCAGGTTTAGCCACCTGGGGATCAAAAATGTTGGGGGAAAATGTGCAAAAAATAGAATAATAAAAATGATGCAGATATTCAAAGACCTAGTACAGGCTGGGGATGTGGCTCGGCGGTAGGTGCTTGCCAAGCGCACACAGACCTGGGTTCATCCCCAGCGAAACTAAAGCGGCAAAAGAGGCAAACAGCATCACAGCGAGTTACATAGCAATGAATTTGCATTTGAGCAACAGGAATCATCAGAGATGACCTAAAATACACAGGAGGGAGGGGATTGAACTCAGTCCCTTCACACATGCTGGACAAGTGCTTTCCCACTGAGGTGCATCCCCAGCCCTTTTTTAAATTATTATTAATATTTTTTCTTTAGTTGCAGATGAACACAATGACTTTATTTTATTTATTTATTTATTTATATGTGGTGCTGAGGATCGAACCCAGGGCCTCACACGTGCGAGGCAGGCGCTCTGCCACTGAGCCCCAGCCCTCCCCAGCCCTTTTTAAAAATTATATTGTGAGACAGCGTCTTGCGAAGTTACCCAGGCTGATCTTGAACTCTCCCCAATCGCTGGGGTTACAGGTTTGAGCCACTGCATGTCTACAGGAGGATGTGCCTAGGATCTGTGCAGAGCTACACCCTTCTATGCAACAACCTGAGCATCCTCAGGTTTTGGTATCTGAAGGGGTCCTGGAACCAATTCCCTCACAGATACTGAGGAAGGGCTGTGACAAAATGGTGACAGAGGCCCCACGGGAGGTACCTAAGGGCCACGGTGGAGGCCTAGTGTCTAGAGGATGGCAAACACTGTCTCGCCCGTACATAGCTGTGGGGGATAGACACCCAGAGGGTTGCGTGGTGGACCTCAGGTGGGGCAGTGGGAAGTGGGCAGGGCCCAGCCAGGCCGGGGGCCTTGGGGAGGAGTGTGGATTCTGCTCTTGGGTCATGGATCAAAGCCCTGAGCTGGGTGTGAGCAGGTGCAGGCCGGGGTCAGGGCCTGGGACTTCTGGCTGTAGGACTGAGACCACCCCCAAGGCTGGAGTGGCTGCCAGGAGACCAGAGCTGGCTGCTGAGGCCCCAGGTACAGGAGGACAGTGCCCACCAGGCCCCTGGCTCAGAGACTTCTGGGGCATGAGAAGCCAAGGCCACAGTGGGCGCTTGGAGAGGGCCCACCCCCTTGAAAGGGAGTTCCTGGCTGGGATCCACGCGACCAGCAGTCAGCTGTCCTTAGCCCCCTGACAGGGCCTTCCCCAAGATACCTTCTTCCTGGCTGGCGACCCTCAGCCCCAAGGCAGGAGCGTTAGAAAGAAACAGCTTCCCAAAGATTGGAAACAGCCCTATGCCCGTGAGCATGGCTGGTCCCCAGTGGACACAGTGGACACCTTGCTGCCCCGAGACGCTGCCCACCTCGGTGTGTGCATGTGCGACCACCTTCTGGAAATCCAAGCAGAAGGCAGAGACTCCACAATCGATGCATCTGTAAAGCGGACACTCCGTGAAGCCTGTCGCTGGGGGCGGGTCCAGCCGGGTTGAGGGCCCTGGGCAGGTCCTGGTTCCTAAACTTTGTGGACATTGTCATGTTTGGAGAATCTTCACAAGAAGTTCTGATGCGTTGGAGCTGGGTCGTGGCTCAGTGGTGGAGCACTTGCCTGGCAGGGTGAGGCACTGGGTTCGATCCCCAGAACGTGATTGTAGACGGCTGGTGTGAGTTCGGGAATAAAGAGTTGCTGTTTGAATCTACAAGCTGTGTGGTGGCTCGTGATTGTGTGCCCAGCCAGACTGTGGCATTTGTGTGCCCAGCCAGACCTCAGGGCCGACAAACTTCAAACCTTTAGTCAACCATTTTTTCCAGTTTGCCTGAGAAATTTCTAGGGATAGGCAGCTTGAAACAAAAACAAGATAAATCAAAACAATAACACATTGTTTTTTGAATTGGTCACTCATTCTTTCGCTCTTCCTCAGGGGCGAGCAATTTCACTTACCTCCAAGCTTTAGACGTTCCCCGTACGGGCCACCAAATGCCACAGTCTGGCTGGGCACAAATGCCGCAGTCTGGCTGGGCACACAATCACGAGCCACCACACAGCTTGTAGATTCAAACAGCAACTCTTTATTCCCGAACTCACACCAGCCGTCTACAATCACGTTCTGGGGAAATCCACGTTCTCTGCCCGAATCCACGTTCTCTGCCCAAATCCACGTTCTCTGCCCAAATTCACCTCCACTGGGCTTCTGTCTCCCAAAATATACTGTCTGAATCCCGTGAGAACTCAAGGGGAACTCAGGCAGCAGGATACGCCCTATTCCCAGCAGGAATAATCTTAAACCTTAAATCTGGAACCTAAACTGGGAACGCCCTAAACACGATTATCTTAAACCGGGAACACCCTAATCTGCCTTGGTCCTTGAGCAAGGTCACCTACATTCAATGTCACTGCAACATGTCAGCAACATGGGGTACGCTGGCAAGGAAATTGTCATACCTACTTGGCTAATGGCTCCCAGCATCTCGATTCTTAGCCCCACATCTAAAAAAATAAATAAAATGAAGGTCCATCAATGACTAAAAAAAATATTTAAAAAAAAAGTACTGCTGCTTGGCTCCCGGCCCCGCGTTCTGGTCTAACTGGTGAGGGGCACTGGGCAATGGGATCTGAAAAGCTCCCCAGGAGGGCATTAGCCTGGGAGTGACCCAGTCTGCCTGTTTGGGACATCACTGTGACTGCTGCGTGGAGCTGGTGTGGACAGGTGCCCCAGGGCCCCAGCTGGGGATCCGGACTTCTCCACAGTCCCCTGGTGATTCTGACAGTCATCCTGCTTAAGGCCACCTGCCTGCTCTGGCCTGGACCTGAGTGGGGTCACAGGCTTGTTGGTGGCAGTGGGACCGGAGCCAGAGTCCAGGAGTGCCCCACGCCCAGCCTCAGGACCTGCTTGCCCTGGGTCCTCAGTGCCTGGTGCCGATGGGGGAGGAAAAGTCTCATGGGTGTGTGGACACCGTGCTCAGCCCAGGCCCTGGACGGCCAAGAGGTGGGGGCACAGGGGCTGGGGCCTGTGCGGGGCCTCTGTGCGCCTCCATCTCCTGGACATCCGGTGGTTGGAGGACGGGGCCAGGAGTCCACAGAAGATGTCAAGGGGTGGGGCTGCCGTGAGCCGTCTGGGGACGTTCGTCACAGTGGTAGCCATTGCACAGGTGTTTGCTGAGCAGGTCCAGCTGCAGACACCGTGCCAGGCGCTGGGAGGAGAGCACCAGGCCTGTCCCCAGGGCCCCCAGGGGCTCGTGGCGAGGGTGATGCCACTCACCCACGTGGCCCGTGGTTCCGCCCCGCCCCGTCTCTGGAAGCAGGCGACCCCAGGCCTCCCTCGGGGCTGGAGGTTAGGAATTTTCCACTCTCCAGGATGCCCTGGTGCAGGCTCGGGGTCTTGTGTCCCCTCTGCACCTGGGTACCTCGGGCCAGCTGTGGACGTCACAGTTGTGCAAAACACAGCTACTGCCTGCGCGGTCCAAATGGGCCTCGGTTCCTGGATTGAGTCACTGGACCTGAATTTATTCCTTGGCTGTGGCTGTGGGGAAATTTTGCTTTGTGGTTCATTTGAAGTAAATTGGAATCAATTGTTTTTAGCAATTAAGTTTTGTTTAAGAATTTTAAAAAGTACACATACGTTACCAGTCCAAGAGCCCATGACTGTGGCGGTTGAGCGGGTCGTCCGCTCCTGCCTGCAGAGGCCTGCCCTCATCCTCAGGTCCCCTTCGGGGCGGCTGCTCAGGTCCTTCCCCACCCCCACCCGTCCTCTGCCCACTCCTACATTGTCTGCCCTGTGGGTCCTTCTCACTTAATGTGGCTTGGAGAGCTCTCCATACAGGTGCACAGAGAACCGCCCAATTTTTATTATGTTTTTTCAGTGCTGGGGACCAAACCCAGGGCCTTCCCCTTACCAGGTAAATGATCCACTTCTAGGTACGTCCCTGGTCCTCTGCCTGATTTTTTTTTTTTTTTAAGAAAACTAGACAGATTTGTATCTGTGTGACTTATTATTTAGGTGACCGTTCTTCCACTGACAGTCACTTAGGTTCTGCGGAGCCTTTTGCTGTGAACACCTGAAACCCGTCACTGTGCATTTGTGCAAAATCAGGATAAACCCCTGGGAGGAGGGGACCGTCTAAGGGTGTGAGCATTTTTTAAAAATATCTTTATTCTATTTACTTATTTATATGTGGTGCTGAGGATCGACCCACGGCCTTGCACGCCCTAGGCAAGCACTCTACGCTGAGCACCAGTCATTGTTGCCAAATTACCTTCTTGGAAGTCGGGGTCAGGATGAATGTGGAAGAGTGGCCGGTCCCCTCTGGACACTCAGACCTCAAGGCCGAGGGTCCTGAGGGACCAGGACGGGTGTCTCTTCCTTGAGGAGGGGATGATTATCTACCCTGCCAGGTCCTCCCTGGCTGGCAGTGCAGACCTGAGGCAGCCGGAGCTCTCTCTGTGCCCCCAGCCAGGGTCTTTCAACTCTGATTTCACCCCTTTCATCCTGGACCTAGAGGAGAGCTGCTTCTTCTGCCCAGGTTGAGTGGACACTGTGGCTTCTACGAAGATTGTGGTGTGTGTTTAAATAGCGCTACTAAGGTATGACCCAGGCACATAGGAGCCACTCATTTAAAGTGACCAGTTCAATGGCCTGGCCTGGTCACAGCCCCCAGCCATTTCCTCCCCCGTCAGGGGAGACCCTGACCTCTCAGCTCTCAGACCCAGACCCCACCCAGCTCCTCTGTCCCTGCGGACCCGCCTCTTTGGACATTTTACACATTTGTGTCTTAAAGGCACAGCGTGACCCCAGGTCTGAAGGCGTGTTCAGCCCCCAACAGTCTTATTGACCATCACGGGTTTTTAAAAATTCACCAGGTTAGTTTTAGATGGCTGCCAATCGGGAGCATCGCACAAGTGTCTGGACCACATTTGTCCTGAACAGGCGGGCCTGCAGCTCCCACTTGGCACTAGCTGGTGCCAGGCAGCCGCCTCTTTCCATGGGGCAAAGGGTCTCTCTGTGCCCCAGCCCCCCACTCCCTCCCCCGAGGCTGAGCCTCGGCTGAGGTGTGGTTTGCTTGTGCTGCTGTCTTTCTTAAGACAAAGGTGGGACACAGAACTCCAGCCATTGGTAGAGGCATCCGTAGGCTGGCCTCTTCCTGACCCAACAGGTGACTGTCACCTGCCTGGCTTCTGTGTCCACGCAGGTTTGGAGACCCGGCTGGGTCCACGTTACAGACATGGACGTGGGGCTTGCAGCTCAGGGGGATGGCAAGCGACCCTGGGAAGCTGCTTGGTTGGCACCCTCCGGGTCCCTCCTGAGGGGGTCAGAGCAGTGTCCCCCACCCCCGTTTTCAAATGGGGAAACTGAGGCACAGGGATGGTCAAAGATGGAGTGGAGACCACACAGCACAGAAGGTGCGGTCAGGACGACAGCTCTGGGCTGCGGTCCTCAGGCAGTGGCTCCTGTGGGTGCGTGTCCTCCTTCTCCTGCTGATTTCCTCCCTCCCTCCCTCCGTCCTTTCTTTCCTGCAAAGAATATTCATCGAGCATCGAGCACTGTATTGATCCCCAACTGCGGGTAGCAAACGACTCAACCCGCTCAGCTTAGCACATGCCCGCGACTTGGAGGTGCCTGGGCGGGTGGCTGCTGCTGGCTGTGGCCGGCTGTGCTGTCTGCCCCTGCAGGTCCAGTGTGGCCTGGCCGTCGTCTGGCTGCTGGCGGTGTGCGTCTCAGTCTCCACGTGGCCTCCCAACCTCCGGGGCCTCTCGCCAGGGCCTCTGCAGCAGATCGCCTGGACTGACTCCCAGCGCTGGCTTCCAGGAGGGCGAATCAAGCTCAAGGCTGAGGCCCAGGCTGAGGCCCAGGCGTCACAGAGTGTCACTGTCTTGGTCTGTTTTGTGCCGCTGTGACAGATCGCACTGGCGGGGTTACTTGTGATGAACAGAAGGTTATTTGGCTCACGGTTCTGGAGGCTGGAAGTCCAAGGTGGAGGGCCCGTGTTTGTGAGCATCTTTCTGCTGCGTCCTCCCAACACGGTCGTGGGGGATTAAGCTTCCAGCATGGGGGGGGCACATTCCAGACAGAGCCACCTCCTCATGGGCACAGTGGCAAAAGGGCAGGTGGCTGGGGTCCATCTTTGGAAACCCCAGCTCTACCGTGGGCCAGGCCCTCTTCCGGGACCTGTAACAGAAAACTGAATAAAAAAAGATACCAAAACCCAAGATGTCTAGACGTGTCATCTGGTGGCGGGAGAGCCAGGGTCTCCCTAAGTTGGCCAGGCCGGACTGAAGCTTGGGGTCCTCCCGCCTCAGCCTCTCGAGCAGCTGGGATTCCAGGGGAGCTCCCCGCACCCTGCAAACGTCAGGGTTTCAGAGTGCACAGTGGAGTGACGCTCAGTGTGCTCACTGGGAGGCTCAAATGCTCCCAAGGCTCGTTCCAGAACATTCCCACAGCCTCAGAAAGGAAACCTCATAGCCCTTAGCAAGGATCCCCGCCCCTCCCATGCCCCCACCAAAGGGAAGGGCACTAACGCACTCTGGCCTCTCGCCTGCCCTTCTGGGCGCGACATACAAATGCGATCTGAAGCCTGTGGCCACCGTGGCTGGCTTCTGTCACTTGCATGGCTGGCTTCTGTCACTTGCGTGTGCTCTCCGGACCCTCCCCACTGCAGCCTGGACCGACCTGTTCCTTTTTATCGGGCAGAAGACTGTAATCCGTGGTATGCATCGACCACGCCTCATTGGCCCGCGCCCCAGCTCAGGGACACCAGGTGACCCCCACTTCTTGACTATTCTGGAATCTGTGCGAGTTCTTGCAGGAGCATGTGTTTTCAATTCTTCTGGGGAAGGAGCTTGGTCATGGGGTAGCTGCCGCCTTCCTCCCGAGGAACTTCCAGGCTGGTTTCCGGAGCAACCGCACAGCGGCACCTTCCACCGGGCTCTGCGCTGCTCCACTTCCTCCCCACGCTCCTGGCCCCACCTCCGGGATCACAGCCAGTGGGTGGACGCAGGGTGGTCCAGGGGAGGCTGGTCCAGGGGAGGGTGCCGAGCAGGGGAGGACCCCTCGGAGGAGGAGACTGAAGGGGAGCAGGCCTGGGGACCAGCGCGCAGGCTCCTGCAGTGGTCCCAGCAAGAGATGGCGCCCTGTGGCGGGGCGGCAGCGGGCAGGGAGGTTTAGCAGGGCCAGCCCCTGTCTGTCTTGGCCTGCCCAGCTGGGAGCTTGATCAGCCTTTGGGGAAGGTGGAGGAACACAGCCTCGTCTGCCCGTGTTAACGATGCCCACCAGGACTGGGGTGTGGCTCAGGGGCCGAGCGCTTGCCAGGACAGGCCCCTGGCTCCGTCCCCCGCACTGCAAAACAGGAGCCTACTCGCCGTCCCCGTAATGCCCGGGTGTCACTTAGAGCAAGCTCTTTGCCCCTTCCCCTGGGACTGGGGCAGTCTATGTCCCAGGAGTCACCAAGAGCTGCAGGGACACTCGTCTTGCTTTCAGGCTGGTTAAAGAGGCATGTGGGCCGCAGCCTGCGGGACCCGTTTCTGAGGCCACTTAGGGGATTATCTTGAGAGAAAATCGTCCCAAGAGTGATCTGTGGGCCTGCTGGGGTGGCCGATCCCAGCTCCTTTCTGTGGGCCAGGAATGTCTGGGGCTTGTTCCTCCTGAAGCCAGCCAAACAGGCGGCAAGGACATTCTTGGCCCTTCCTGCTCTTGGGCACCACCCTGGGCCCCAGGAGCTGAGGTTGGGGGGAGCGACCACAGCCCACAGGCAGCAATGAAGGGACACGTCTCCCCCGACCCCTCCCCAGAGCATCCCGGTGGCTACAGACTGTAAGCTGTGGCCTGGCACGTGGCCCACACCTGCAGTCACAGTTACCCAGGAGGCTGAGGCAGGAGCACTCGAGTTCAAGGCCAGCCTCAGCACAGAGCAAGGCTGCCAAAAATAAGAAGGCCGGGGTGTGGCTCAGCGTTAGAGCACTGGCTTAGCACGAGCGGGGGGCCCTGAGTTCCATCCCCAGGACTGCAAAAGTCAAAGACAACAAACAAAACACGCCCCCCCCCCCATAAGACCTTCAGCTCTAGGTCATATTGCTCAGAGTCAAATTCTGGCTTTGGTATTTATTAGCTGTGTGACCTTGAGCAGGTGACTTAATGTTTCTGATCCCCTGTTCCTCAGTCCATTAAAAAGGGGAAAATAATAGCACCCAACTAGAGGGTTCTTCTGGGAATCGAGTGGGGTCGTCTCTACCGAGTGATCAGCCATTGCTTCTATCTCTCGGGAAAGAGGAGCATAACACAGCTGTCCCTTCTGTGCCTGTGTGTGTCAGCATCTGCTGAATGATTCAGTCACACTTTTGGTATCTGGTCAACCTCCTGACAACCCTGCCACCAGGACTGGGGATGTGGCTCAGGTATGGGTAGGCTGGCTCCTGTCGGTGAGCCACCAAAACACACAAGTGGGGCCACTGGGTTAGGTCCCAGGCCAGCGGAGGAGGCGGCGGCCTTGGCACCAAGGACAGACTTGAACTTGCCCTGTCTGGTCTTTGTCCTCTCCTCTCTTCTCTCTGCAGTGCTGGGACCCCAGGGGCATTTGACCACTGAGCCACGTCCCCAGTCCTGTTTTGTATTTTATTTAGAGACAGGGTCTCACTGAGTTGCTTAGTGCCTTGCTGTTGCTGAGGCTGACTTTGAACTTGCGATTCTCCTGCCTCAGCCTCCCGAGCCACTGGGATTACAGGCGTGTGCCACCACGCCCGCCCCCCCAGGGTCTTGCACAGGCTAGGTACACACTTTACCACTGAGCTCCAGCTGGCCCCGAGGCCTGGTCCTTTCTGAACTGGACTGTGGAGGTTGGGAGCTCGGGTGCATCTTGGGAAGGAGGCTCCCTTTGGTGGCTACAGGCCTCCGTGGCCCCATGGGTCTCTTCCGAGGTGTGCCAGCTGGGGTCTGGGTTGTTTGCATCCGGGCTCCTGGGGCTCTCTGGCAGCCCCTGCCCCCTCCCATCCCTCTCATTTCTCTTTGGATCCAAAGAAACATCCCACCTTCCCCTTCTGCCCTCGGCCCATCTTTCTCCCTAGCGTGGTGATGAGGTGACGTCACTGACCACAGTTTTATTTTCTGGGACCAGGGGATCTTCTTTCGTGCCCCCCGTGGCCCCTGCTCCTGTCAAGCGTCCCTGCGGCAGCCCAGAATACTCCCAGCTGTGAGATGAAGGTTCCAGAGTTTAAAATTGCAACTGGGTACTATTTATACTCCAGCCGGAAGGAGGCTTTTGTGCAGCGAGTGGCTTATTTTGTTGTGGCAGCGACGGCTCACGCCAGAGGCAGGCGCTGGGCTCGGTTCAAACCTCGGTGGGGACAAGTGGGTGGCGGGCAGTCTTCAGGAGTGGGATGGCCCCAGCCTGCCCAGCAGCCTCTGGTCACACGTCCCCGGCAGGGCCCTGTGGTCAGTGGAGAAAGGGCTCATGTTCGGGGGAGCCTTCTTGCTCTGTGGCCGCTAATTAAACGGCTGCAGCCTAAATGGGCTCTTTTTTTTTTTTTTAAAGAGAGAGAGAGAGAAATTTTAACATTTATTTTTTAGTTTTCGGCAGACACAACATCTCTGTATGTGGTGCTGAGGATCGAACCCGGGCCGCACGCATGCCAGGCGAGCGCGCTACCACTTGAGCCACATCCCCAGCCCCTAAACGGCTCTTTATAGGTCAGGAAAGTAGTGCAGGCTCCAGGGGTGAAGGCCGCACAGGTGAGTAGGCAGCGGCTTCGTAGGCCGGCACTGCTCCTGTTTGGTTTGGCCCGTGGGGTGTTAAAAGATTCTTTTTTTTTGAACCTATGCCCATATTTAATAATTGGGACCTTTCCTATGATATTAGAATTTCTTGACAAATGTTGAGACTTGGCCAACCTCGGCCTGTGTTTCCTGACAGCTGCTGGCGGCCAGTTGCTTGAGACCTGGGTGAGCGCCTTTGAGAGGAGCCCAAGCCGGTAAGTTCTCTCGCTCGCTTTCTCTTTTCAGTTCTGGGGCTGGAACCCAGAGCCTTGTGCATGCCAAGCCTGCACTCCACCCCTGACCACTCCCTCAGCACCCCAGTGTCTTGGACCCAACAACTGTTGAGCTTCAGACCCTCAGAGAGCCTAAGACCTTCAGGTCTCCTTTGTCAGGCCCGCTCCTCAGGGCTGAGCAAGCATGGTGACAGGGGTGCAGACAACCCTCAGGATGCCCGGTTAAACCTGAACTTCCAGTAAATAACGACTTCTTGATGGGCACAGCCGGGGCCTTCTCTGTTGAGCGGTTTTGTACACAGTTGTACAGAACTGCCCATGCTACACCTGTGCAGCTTATGCCACTTCTCTGAGGCTGCTGGGACATGCCAAGGTGCTTATCAGAGCAGGCTATGAGATGGGGGACTCCAACCTGCCTGAGACCCCTGATCCAGCCTCTTGGTAACTGTGGGACCTTGGGCAGGTTACCTTACCTCTCTGAGCCTTGGTTTCCTGGTCTGTACCACAGGGAGGACAAGGATGGCTGTGTTAACTCCTGCTAGTACTTATGTGTCTCATCTCCACTGAACGGTGCAGAGTAGATGGCCACTGGCCTTGGCCAGTCCCCTGTGGCCGGGAGTCAAGAGGGCTGCAGTTCATTGCTACTGAAACAAGCCTGCAGAGGTTTGAGGAGGGAAGGGTCCGGGAGGGCCAGGGCAGGTGACCTAAGGCTTAGTTTGCTTAACCAAAAATAAATAAGCAAAGGCAAGAAGCAGCGAGGAAGGGTGCCCGTCTCCCTGGAAACCACCGCTGGCCGCAGGACCTTCTCCTTCCAGGCGCGGGCGGTGGAGGCGGCCATCGAGGGGCTACTCGTGGCGCTGGAGGACTTGAGCCTGGCGACCTGGTGAGTGGCCGCGAGGCGCGGGTGGAGCCAGGCCCTCGGCAGGGGCGACCCCGCTCGGGCAGCGCCGCCCCGCCCAGGTGCCGCCCGGCGGCCATCTTGACCCCTCTCCCCGGGGCCGCTGCAGGAGGCGCGGCGCGGCCACGAGGTGGCGCCCTGGAGCGGCCACGCCGCGGGGGGGGGGGGGGGGGCGCTCTATTAACTCCCCCGCGGGGACCGGGGTCGGGGATAGGGGAGGGACGGGCGGGCGGCCGGGAGGAGCCCTCTGTCCCTCTGCCCTGCCGTGCGCCCCCCTCTGCACCCGGCCCCGGCAGGGAGACGTTGCCGAGGACCAGCCCTGTCCACCAGCGGGCGTGCAGCCCTGGGGGGCCATGGTGGAATTTTCTAGAAGATTCCAAGTTCAGTGAAGGCAAACCAGGAACCCAGGGTGGAGGCTTCTGCCTGGAGGTCCAGAGCACCCCGTCTTGTGGCCAGGTCCCCCTTCCCCCAGAGTGGACAAAGGCTGCCAGGCTGGGCCTGTCCAGGAGACCTAGGGCCCTGTGAAGCTCAGGGTCCACAGCCAGGTGTTAGAGGGTGCCCAGGGGGTGACAGTGACCACAGCCCCAGACGTACACCGAGCACCAGCTTTGTGCCAGGCACAGGCGTCTCGGTGCCCACCCTGGGCCAGCCTCTGGGGACATTGTTGGGAACAAGATGGGAACCAGCCCAGGAACCAGGTTCTCATGCAGAGGTGGCTCTACCTGGCGGCAAGGTGACCAGCAGGACTTTTTACAGCCAAATAACCGTCTTCCTCACAAGGTTGGCCCTTCTCCTGCCCAGGCCCCAAGATGAGCTGGGGACAGAGTCAGATCCATCCCCAGCCCCTGGGCCCTGTCCACGGAGGTGGAGGTCCGCCAGCCGGACCAGCCAGAGGGTGATGTGAGGCCCGGGGGTCCCAGAGCAGAGGCTGTCAGGGCCCCCTGGGGAACGGGAGGCTTACAGAGCAGGCAGCCTTGGATTTGGGGCTTGGGGGAGGAACAGCAGAGAAGGTGGGTCCGAAGACGGTGCAGACTGATGACCAAGGACATTGCGTCCTCACCTCCCCACCCATCCCCGGGCCCCCTGTGGAAGGAGGCCCCAGGCAGCCTGAGAGATGAGGAGAGCCCGGGGGGGAGTCCATGTGGACAGAGGTCACACCACCGCCCAGTCCTGGAAACCCGGCCGGGTGGTGGGAACTCTGGGTGCCGCCAGGAGCCCCGAGACTTCAGGCAGCACAGGGAGGTCCCCCAACCCCGAGCGAAGCCCTGAATACGGAGGTTGGGCACAGATGACTCCCGGCCCAGGGCTGCCAACAGCTATGTTGATGTTTCTGGGGGAAAAAAAGGAATCAGCTGCTGATATTTTTAGAATTTCATGCCCAAAGTCTGGATTTCTGGCTTCTCTTGGAGAAATGGAGATCTGGTCCCCCTGGGGGGCCTGTCCCCTCACCCCCTGCAAGCATCTGCCCCTGTGGGTGGCAAGTGTGACCCACCCCAGGGATGGCCACCCTGGGCTTCTGTGTGTTGTGACAGGGTCCCCGTTCCAGGACATGGAGGGAGCGGGTCCCCTGTGGCAGCGAGACTGCCTGAGGGTATCTGCATAAGGGATGTGCCCAGCCTGCTTGTCCACCCACGGTGCCTCTGTGGCTCCTGGGGGCATTTGGGTTTACAGTCCCTCACCTGTGTTCTGTGTAGTGCCACAGATGTCCCCGACTGTCCAGGCCTGGCGTGCCAGTGCGTGTGCCCTGTGTCAGCAGGTTCCACAGCTGTGGAGGGGCATCAGTTGTCAGCCTGAGGATGGGAGCTCCTTCTCTTTATAACTGCTCTAAAATCTAAGGTAGGGATGAGTGGGGACCTGCAGGGAGCAGGTGATGTCATGTTGTGGACCTCTCATGGTCCCCAGCTCCTCTCAGCCTTCAGAAACACTGATGAGTCCCGAGGTCCCAGAGTGGCCTGGCTGGCGCTGGGTGGCTTGTGGAGAAGCCTCATCCTGTTAAGACCAGGCCACCAGAGACCGAAGCCCAGCTTCCTTTCTGATGTGTTAATCTGTCCACCAGCCTGTCCTTGGTCCCCGTCTGTGACTGAAATTCACTACTCTGTCCAGGGACCTGTTCTGTTAGTACCCACTGTTGGTACACGAAGGTTGGGTCTGTGGGCCGCCAGGCACACCTCGGGCTTTACCTCTCGGAACCTTGTTTTCTCCTCTGTAACGTGGAGATGATGGCTCCTGTGGTCACAGCCTGAAACTTAGCGGTATAAAACAGCAGCAGATGTGGAGTACCTTAGGGCACAGAGGGGACAGCTCATCAGAGCCCCACGGCACTGCTGCCTGTCTACGTGGCTGCTTGGGCTTCCTCACTGCATGGCCGTCGGGCCACCATAGGCAGGAAGTGGAGTCTGTCAGGTCCCATGAGGCCCGGATATGGAAACTGACACAGGGTCCCTTCCGTCATACTTTACTGGTGAAAGTAACCACAGAGCCCACCAAGAACCAAAGGTGTGGAAGGGTGTGGACCCCCGCTTCATGGAGGAATGCGGCATCCCAGTCTGCTGTGACCTGCATTGAACAGCTGAGACAGAGGTGTGCACTTTATTCGTGTCACTAGAATGGCTGAGATTTTAAAACCACCAAGATAGCAAGTGTTCACAAGGATGAAGCACAACTGAAGCTCACCCATTACCCGCGGACATGCAAAACAGTAGGGCTGCTTCGGAAGTGTGTCTCATAAAGTCAAACATCCGCTCATCTACATCCTGGTCTTCCTAATCTGAGGCCATTATAAAACACAAATGAAAACCAGTGTCCACACAAAGGCTCAGCCACATATGCTTGTAGCAGCCCTGTTCCAAAGACCACAGACTGGGAGAAGCAGCCCCAATGACCATCAGCAAAGTGGTGGGGAATCGATGGTTTATGGAAATACTACTCAGCAATGAAAAAGGTGGGGGCTCCTGTACCCAGCCACATAGACGAGTCTCGCAGGCACGCTGTTGAGAGGGGGAAGCCAGACATGAGGCACTCTGGGCCACTCATTCCTGGGAAGTCCAGAAAGGCATGCCGATCGACAGTGTCAGCACTCGAGGGAGTTCGGCTTTGGGCGGGAGGTTGTGGCTGGGTAGAGGCAGGGAGGACTTCCCGGGTGATGGGTGTGTTCTGCCTCTTGCCCTGGTTGTGATCACGCAGAGGTGAGCACATGTTCAAATCCTCGGGTCGCCCACTGAAGACCTGGCCCTTCATGTCGTCCACACTTAATTAACCATTTCTGAGCACAGTGTCGGCCACACATCCAGGACCCATAAACGGCAGCTGCTGCTTGTCCCTGTTACCCAGGCAGAGAGGCCCGGGCAGTGAGGTTCTCCAGTGATGGGATCTGTAGGGCCTTCCAGCTCCCGGCCCTGGGGGCCGCCTCAGGCCCACCCCGGGAGCCGACGGCCTGCTCACGGGCAGGAAAGTCCCTGCTGGCCGAGGCCCAGCAGTTGCATTAGGAATGTGCCTGGGGTCACGTGCCGTGGCTCTCCTTCCTGGGGGCACCGAAAGGTCCTGCTCTGTGATGACGTCAGCACCTGCTGCTGGACACGTGGGAGGGAGGACAGGCTGGGGAAGGGTCTGCCAGGCCCCCGGGCTGACAGACTGCTGAGTGTGTGTCCTGGCAGAGCCCCAGAGAGCGCCGATCTTCCGTCGCCTCCGCTCTCCTCAGAGTGCAGACTCAGATGCCGCCGCGTGCTGCTGTGAAGGGGGTCGGGTGTGACCAAAGAGATGTGCCGCTTTCCTCTGACTGTCTTCCAAGAAGAAAGTGCCCCTGTAGCCACGGACTCCACGTTAGGGACACTCTGGGGAGTGGTGGGCTCTGTGGTTAACCCAAGGGGACCCCTGTCAGCTCCAGCGGATTGTCACTGTGTGGGACACTGGCGGGCTCAGTGTGACCAGCTCTTTTGACAAGAAACTGGAAATCAGGGCTTCCCAGGGAAGCAGCCTGGCTCTGAGATCTTGGCCTCGCTTGTTGGGCTGTGGGTCTTGGCTTTGGGTGTGACCGGGCAGATGTGACAGGGCCCGCAGAAGCTGCCTGCAGACCCGTGGGCACGTGGCCTGGGACCACCCTGATTGGAGTCCCAGCCCCCCACTGCCTCGCTCCCTTGTTTCTCTGGGTCTGTTTTGTCACCTGCAGGATGAGGCTGGGGTGGACCAGTGCCTGCTTCAGAGGGTCTGTCCCCAGCACATGGACAGCGTGCAGATGTGGCCTGGGGGTTTCGTGCCCTCTCGGCTGGCCTACACTGAATGCCCCTGAAGTGGGCTCTCATGTCCCCAGCCCATGCGGGAACCCTATAGGTTCGGGGCTCTCCCACCCCCTGGGACCCCGGCCCTAAGTTACTGCGGCAGGCCCTGCCCTCTCGCCTGCAGCCTCAGCCCAGGAGACACGGCCTCCTGAGGGCCTCTTGCTCAGTCCACGGCCCCTCTGTCCTTCAGGTTTAGGGAAGGGGGGGCGGTTCCTGGATCCTCTCCACTGCCCCCCCAGACCAGCCCCCATCTCCCCACCCCATCTGCCGCTTTAGAATCGACAGAAGCCCTGGCGGTTGTGGCCGGACCTTGCCACAGAGGGGTCGTCTGCCCTCGGCTGCGTCAGGGGTCAGGGGTCGTCGCTGGCCCTGTGGAGGGCAGCAGCTCCTAGCGAATGGCCTTGGGAGGAAAGGGAGGGTCTGAGGGCTTTTCCCTGTCCCAGGTGACAGATGAGGGGGGCAGGGACCGCACGGGAGGGTGGGGACTGTGACGGAGCCCAGGCTGCATCTGGAGCCTGGCTGGTGGCACCGAAGCCATTCACGGCCGAAGACGAGACCTGAGCCTTGGATCTCAAACCATCCTTGCATTCTGTCTGGGGCTGGTTTTCTATTTACAGACATTTCGAAGCTCTCTCAGACTGCCTCCCCCACCCGGTGTGTGTCTGGCCGGTGAGCGGGCAGCGGCGGGTGCTGCCTCTGCTCGGCTCCCACCGACCCCTCCTCCTGCCCCGGGCCAGCCTCCGGTGCCCCAGGGCACAGTGGCGTGTCCCCTGGGTCCCTCCGGCTGGGGCAGTGTTGGTCTCTCTCTTGCTCCTCCTGGTTCCACAGTGTGGTGACGGAGCGGTCGGGCGTCCGGTAGATGGTCCCTGGTTTGGGTTTCCCGCGGTGGGACGGGGGTTTGGTTCAGAGCACCACGGGGAGGGGCCTTCTCCTCACTCTGCCGGGGGCCCACGCGGCATCGTGCTGGTGTGGCCTCGGCTGCCCATCTGAGGGGACACTGCAGGTTCCCCTCCTGGAAACTCCCTGCCCCCCCCCCCCGTTCCCGTGTCCTGTCCCTGGGTGCCCCCTCCCTCGAGCCTTCCCGGGTTCCTCGGTGTCCTTGGGGACTGGTTCCAGGAGGCTCGCATCCCTGATGTCAAGTGGCTTAGCACTTGCACGTGGCCTGTCCCCACCCTCCGGGGACGTTATTTTTTTAATGCAGAGCTGGGTTGGGACCTGAGCCTGTACCTCCGAGCCCCACGCAGCCCTCCGGTTACTTCAGATCGTCCCTCGGTGACTCTGATGCCTAATGCGGTGCCCGAGCCACGGCGGTGCCTGTGCCCTCCTGTCTAGAGAGCGAGGAGGACGTCGTTCGCGCTGGGCACAGACAGGTTTTGTCTTAGTATTTTGACGGGTGGTTGATGGACACCAGATGTGTGGCCACGGGTGTGGAGGGCGCCTGCATTATCGGCTTTGGGTTAGGATCCAGTGACACGTTATCATTTGTCACTAGAGTGTTCCCGCCTGGCTGTTGCTCTCCCAGGCTGGCCCCTGTGCCCTTTGACACGTCCCCGGCCTTGTTCCCGACTGTGGTACGGAGGTGCCCCAGGCTCATCTTACATGTTCCCTGTCCAGCCCTGGGACCACCCATGTCTCTGCTTAATGCTAAAGTTGGAAACTTAATACCAGAACCCTTGGGCCGGGTGGGTGCCTCGGAGGGCCACGTTCACTCACTGGTGGCCCGTGTACCCCAGGGGTCTGCGGGAGAAGCCCTGTTCACATCCTCATCTTACAGATGAGCAAACTGAGGCTGGGGCTGGCAGGGACTGGCCTGGGGTCCTGGAGAAGGGGGGGGTAGGCCCGAGGCCACAGCCTGCTGCCACATGCACCCTCAGGACTGATCTTTGGCTCCGTGGAATCGGCATGAGAAAGAGGCGTCCCCGAGAGTGCTGGGCTCGGAGCCAGGTGCCCAGGAGATGGTGGCACCATGACCAGAGCTGAATTCAAACATCGTCCTGAGCCCCAAGTCCAGCTCCTACTGTGTCCACTGGTGTTCCTTGGACCGCGGGCCCCAGAACCTGACTCCGGTGTCCGAGGAGCCTTGGCTGAAGGGATTCCGCCCCGCAGAGCAGGCTGCAGGGGGCATGGGGACAGCGTGTGACAGTCCTCCCCCAGTGGATCCCCAGTGTTGGAGAGCCGTGGGGACGCGACCACAGGAAGGCAGACTCTCTCACGCACATGCAGAAGGTGGCTTGGCCTTGGCTCTGAAACAAAACGGAGGCTTCGGTGTCCCTCCGGCGATGACGGGAGGATGTGGCTGCTCAAAGTCCCCGGTCCCGTCTCCGGTCCTTTCAGGCTGAAGAAACTGAAGGTTAAATGAGATGGTTCAAGAAAGAACAGCCAACACCCACGCGTAGCGGGCGCCTCGCCGGCGAGCTTCCTGGCTTGTGTGACGTCATTAATGGATATTAGTGACAGTCATCAACCCACTAGTTGGTTAATTCCAGCGCAGTGAAAACTGGACTCGCCTCTGCTCTGGCTTTGAGAGGTGATTCCGAATCTTCCGTGTGCTCGAGGTCCGTGGTTTGCACATGAAGATGTCCAGCCTGGGCTCACGGCCCTGGGCTTGATTTTCGGTTCAGTGAATAATCCCTGGGTGAGTGGGGGGTCCTGGGCGTGAGGTTGGTCCCCATCTGGAACTCCACGTTGTCCTTGACTGGATGCTACGTGGCATCGTGGCCATCAGTGGGGCCTGTGTGGACCCCTGTGGCCCCGAGGCCGTAAGGAGGGTGCAGTGACGTGGCCTCACAAGCCGCTTTCTTTTTCAGATCAGGAGTGACACTTCACAGATCTTGGAGGAAAATGTCCCAGTCCTTAAGGCCAAAGTGACAGAAATGCGTGGCATCTATGCCAAAGTGGACCGGCTGGAGGTATGTCCAGGATAAGGGGGTTCCCTGTGACCGCAGGCTGGTCTGACCTTGAGAGTGTCGGCATCAGGCCGGCGGGGAGCTGGGGGTGAAGGGGGAGTGCTTCGTGGTTTTTTTTTTTTAACGACAAGAGTTCGCTTCCAACATTTAAAAATTGAGCTACTTTATATAAAAATCTGAATTTGAAGCTTCTTCTGAAAATCCAGAAGCACTGACAAACTGGGGTCCACATTTCTTTAAGTACTTTAATCTCCTTATTTTTCAAAGCATAAACACACTGGATGGGCACAGCCTAAGGACAATTCGTGGATTTTCATGTGTCAGTCCCACAGGAAGGTGACCCAGATGAGACTGAGCATCTGCAGGCCCTGGGCCCCCCCTTCGCTCTCCGTCTCCCCCTCTCTCTCTCCTGGGTATTGAACGTGGGGCACTTTACCAGCGAGCTCCATTCCCCATCCTTTTTGTTTGATTTTTGGTTTTGTGACAGAATCCCCCTAAGTTGCTGAGGGTCTCACCAACTTGCTGAGGCTCGCCTCAAACTCGTGATCCCCCTGCCTCAGCCTCCTGAGTCGTTGCAATCTCATCAGGCTGCATTCTTGCATAGGTGCTCCCTTTGCCACAGTCCCCACCACGCCCCGTTGCCCCCCATTGATTCCTCTCCCCGTCTGGTACTTGGCTCCGCGTCCCTCCGCGTCCCCTCAGAGGCTCAGCATCTCATTCCCCCCGCTGCTGCTGCTCGGCCAGGCTGGTTCCCTCCCTGTCCCTGTCTCCCAGGGGAGGGGTGAGCCCGTTCCCTGGAGCCCACCACTGGTCATGTGAGGCCGGAGCCTCACCCCTCGTCCGTCCACGTGTGGTCCTCAGCCTGGGCCCTGGCCTCTTGCTCAGCAAAGGACCAGGAGACAGGGCTCCCAGTGGCCCAGGGGTCACCTGGTTGGAGGGCTGGGCCCTCAGAGCAGCAGAGGGAGCCAGCAAGGCGGTCAGTACTGACTTAGCAGAGAATTAACATTCTTGTCAGCAGAGAAGGAGCAGGGGTATAATTAAAGCGATGCCCTTGGAATAGCTGATTCATTCACATTTTATTCCACGCGTTTGAGAGAGGAAAAGGAACTGGGAAGGTCTGTGCTGAGGCTCTCGCTGGCCGCCCGGCTGGCGGCCACTCCCTCCTGGACGTTCAGGCTACTGAGTGCCCCCAGGGGGCGGTCACAGCACAGCCAGGAGCACAGACCCGTCCTGCAGAGGAAGGCGCAGGGCCAGCATGTCCCTGATGGCTCCCTTGCTGCCGTAGCCAGTGACCGAAGGCTGGGTGGCTTCCAGCCCCAGTGCCACCTTCAGCCCGGAGGCCAGAAGCCCAGAGTGCCCCAGGGCTGGGCAGGTGCAGGTGTGTTCTTTCTGGGGCTCCAGGGAGTCTTTTCTCCTCCTCCATCTCCCAGCCTCTCCCACTCTGCCCCCCACTCCCTCGGGGGAGGACCCTCCTGGGGATGTGGGACCCTGGTGGCGCACGGTGGTGGTCCAGGCTGGCAGCCTTGGCTAAGCCACCTGCCTGGTCTGTCTTGCCAGTAGCGTAGCCCGTTCCGGGGTCTGGGACAGAGTGTCTTGGGGGCCACCGCACACTGCCGACCACACGCCCGGCCAGGCTGCTGCTGTGCAGGGAGGGGAGGCCGGGAGGGTCTGCAGGCCCCTGGAGGGGGAGCAGCCGCGGGCAGGAGGGCAGGGCCGGCACAGCTCAGGCAGAGGCCCGGGCAGGAAGGAGGCTGTGGCCCTGAAAGAGTCCCGGGGCCAAGGGCCATGTGATGGAGCAGGGCTGGGGACATGGGCGCAGGAGCCAGGCTGCCCAGACCTTGCCAGCCGAGGCCTTTGTCCCCCAAGGGAAGGTGGAAGTGGGAGAGCACAGCCCGTGGCTGGTGTGGAGGTCCAGGGAGGGCGTCCAGGGCCTGGGCCTTGACCCACCGGGCCAGCAAGCTCTGCCGTGGCCGTCCTGCAGACGGCTCCGCCCATGAGAAGCCACTGGCACCCTCCCTCCCACCCTCCAGTTGTGAAAAGCAAATATGTCTCCAGATGTCGCCAGAGGTCCCCTGGGGGGTGACTCCTGGCTTTCTGTGAGCCAGTGTGTGAGCCCCCATTTCCCTGCAAAAGGAGAATTGCTGCACGGGATGGTGTCAGGCCCAAATGCTCCTGTGTTCAACGAGCGTCTGTTGACACCCCCCCTGACGCGGTGCTGGGACACCTGAGGTGGGACCCTTGGTCTCCTGCTATCTGCTGGAGGAGCACCAGACAGGGACGCAGGATGGGTCTGACAGGGAGCTGTGGGAGCAGCCCAGGGGGCTGAGCAGAGCCAGAACGCAGGTCTTCCCTAGGATGGCCTTTCTGCTAAGGTCTGCAGCACGCCCTGGAGAACCCAGGCTGGGAACAGCCCGTGCAAAGGCCCGGGGGCAGGAAAGAGCAAAGCCCTTGGCTGTAGAGCTCCAGGTTAGGGATGGCACAGGACCATCAAAGGGGCTACTGTCCCTTTTCCCCTGAGAAAGTGCAAATTGATCACAGTAGCACCCCTTTATCCGTGTCTCACTTTCCATGGCTTCAGTTACCTGTGGTCAACCTCAGTCCAAAAATATCATGTAGAACGTTCTAGAAGCAAATACTTCATAAGTTTTACCTCTTGTGCCAGCCTGAGCTGGGTGATAAAAACTCATGCTGTCTACCCAGGCCACGTGTCACCCCCTCGTCCAGGGCACCCTGCTGTACAGGATTCCCACCTCTGGTGACGTGGCAGTCCCGACTGGCCCGTCGCAGGCTTGTGCTCCAGGACAGTGTGACGCTCACAGTCATTTTACTGCCAGACATTGTTAGAGTTGCTCCGTTTGCTATGAGCGGTTGGCGTCTCTGGCTGGGCCAAGGTGTCAAGTTTGTTGTTAAGCGAGGACAGGAGAAAACAGAGGGCCCCCCGCGGGTCCCCAGGAGTGCAGCCCCTGTGGGGGGTCCTGTGTCCAGGGCACGCTGCTGTCTCACTGCAGGCCACCTTCTCAGGAAACCCCTCAGCAGCCCTGGGCCCGCAGGTCCAGCGTCCCTCTGTGGCCTGCCTGCCCTGGACTCCCCTCCAGGGGGGCCGAACCGCAGTGGCCTTCAGCGTCTGCTTTCCCTCAGTCACCCGACGCCCGCCTCACGGTGGGGTCACGACTTCCTTCTGTGTCCTGGCTGAGCCCTACCCCAGCCTGTGGGCGAGCCTGGGTCCACTGTCCATCATCAGTTGATGGACGATGGGTGGCTTGGACTTGGCTGTGAGGAACAATGCTGCTGGACATCTGTGGGTGGGCGTTTGTGTGGGTCTTGTTTGGCGTGGAGTCAGGGCTGGGTGGAGGAGCTGTGGCTACGGGGACTCCTAGCACCTCCCAGCTGTGTCCCAAAGTGGCTGCCTTGTTACTCCAGCGGCCGGTCCCAAAAGTCTTGGTGGAGATTGTGAAAGGGCCTGTGAACAGGAGCCGGCGCTGCTGCGGGGCCTGGTGCTGGAAGGCCACCCCCATTCCCTGCTGGGAACAGCTGGGGTTGCGCGGTAACTGTCACCTTCCGCGGGGTGGGACTCTCTGGGCTGCCCTAGAGTCTCCCCAACATTGAGCCTGAGGGGCGCTTCCCGGCGTTGCTCAGAAAGTTCTCTGTGACCGGGTCCCCAAGGCTCCAAGAGGGCACGACTCCTGTAGCAGAGTTCGCATTTCCCGCCGGCGGACAGGAAACGTGGGACAGGGCAACAGGAGCCGTGAGAACCCCGCGGTCCCAGGGGGCGGTGCAGAGCCAGGCAGCCGGGGCTCGGGTCTGGCCATCCAGAGACCGCAGCCTCCCAGAGCCCGTGTCCTCGCCGGCCATCTGGGGACAGGCCGTCGCCCCTCACGAGGTCAAGGGTGCAGGAGCCGGCAGCCCTGCCTGGCACCACGCGGGCGTCAGGACAGGCAGTGACGAGGTGGCAGCTGTTGTCACTGAGAGAAGCAGCCTCGTCTGGAGTGACGGCCACGCTCTGCCTGCCAGCTGGGGGCCCCGGGTGACTGGCGAGTCAGTGGCATTCACGCTGAGACCACCCTGCTTTCAGAATCTGTGTGACCCACCCGGTGGGGACTCTCCGGCGGCAGTTGGTCCCGTCAGTTGCACCAGTAGAAACCGACCTTCCTGGGCGCCTGCTGTGGGCTCTGCGGCCATGAGACTGGCCTCCACGGCCGCGGCCCGGGGCCAGCCCCCCTCCACGGAAGAAAGGTGGAGGCCCCGCGAGCAGGGACTGGCCCAAGGCCCCGAGGAGGGACGTGCCAGTGGGGGCTGCGAGGTCTGTCCTGGAGCGCGGAGTGGCCCTGCCTGGACGGCACCCGCCCTGCGGCTGGGCCAGAGGCTCCGCTCCTCAGTCAACCCGCGCCTAAGCCCGGCCGCCCTCCTGCCGCCTCCCAGCGGCCTTTTCCCCAGAGAAGGGCAGGGGACCCCTGGGCCCCAGCCGTTCCCTCTGTCCCCTCTGCCACTACACCCTGGCCTGAGGACACACGGGCCGGCTTCATCCCAAGTCAGGTCTGCAGGCCCGGCCAGCGCCAGCCTCCCGTGGCAGCTTGGCCCTGCTGCCCTGGCGGGCGGCGGCGGAGCCACGGCTGGAACCAGGGCCGGAGCCACAGCCGGAGCCACGGCCAGGCCAGGGCCAGGGCTCCTCCCGCCTCGGCTCATGGAGGGTGAAGTCAGAGTCGGCTAGAGGAAGGGGACCCGCTCCCAGGTCACCTCCAGATGTGCTGGCCAGGGACTGCTGCGGCCAGTCAGGACAGCTTCCCCGCCCTGGGACCTCACACACACGCACACATATGCTCACACACTGCTCACACATGCCCATACACACTCACACACTCATGCATATATACATGTACACATACTACACACACACTGCACACACAATGCCCTCCACATGCACACACACACATACACTCTCAAACACACTCACAGGCACACACATGCACTCACACACATACACATGCTCACAATGCCCCCCCACTCACACTCTGGCCATCCAGAGACCTCACACTCCCTCACACACTCCCACATACACATACACGTGCCCCCACATGTACGCTCACATTGACACGCACACTCATGTGTACACACTCATGCACACATACACTCATGCATACCCACACATACACAGCACTCACATGCTCACACACAGCACATACACAAACTCGCTCACACTTACACATGTGCACACACACATCCTCACACATACACAAATACACTCACACACATGCTCATGTGCACATGCTCCCTCATGCCTACACACACACACACACAGGCTCATGCGCACACATGCACACCCCGCACGCACATGCCAGGTGGCTCCTCAGCCCCTTGGCCCAGTCGCAGCCAGAACCAGGCAGCAGTGCCCAGTGGATGCCTGCGGCTTGGGCTCACCAGGCCTCGTGTTTGCTGAGAAGGTGCTCGCTGCCTGCTCCCTGCTCCCTGCTCCTGCTCCCTGCTCCCACATGCACCCAGGCCCTCTGGGGGCCCCTCTGCCCACCAGGCCCTGGTGCTGGCTCAGCACCTCCCCTCGCAGTGCCACATGCTGGAGACGGGTGACTCCACAGCGGCTCAGGGGCACTGTGAGGACAGGTGGTCAGGGAGGACCTCTGAGAGCACACGGTTAATTCAGGCCTGAGAGACAGGCAGGGCCACCCAAGCAGGGGGTGCCAGGCACTGGCCCCGTGGAAACAGAGTGACCTGGCCACTGTGGAGGAACCCAGGGGATGGAGGATGGCTGTGGGATGGGGGCAGCGGGGAGGGCTGGGTGGAGGTGGCAGTGCAGGACACCCGGTGCCGGACCTGGTGCAGGGTTGTTTCCATTTCACGATCGGAACAAGCGAGGGAGCCCAGGGAGGCGGTGCTTGTCTGAGATGGCACTGCACCGGCCACCTCGAGTGAACACGCATGAACACGTGAACACGCATGAACACGTGCACACACGCGCTGATAGAGAAAAGTATGAAAGGGCACCAGAGGTCACAGAGGGTCGTGCCGGGCTCTCTGGGGCCTACGTAGCATTTTTTAAAGTGCGGGTTTATTGCTGGCATGAATAAAAACACAGCCTTTGCATAAAATTGGAATGTCTTTTTAAAAAATAATAACGTCTAACATTTAATGAGCTCCCTCTCCCTCTCCCTCTTTCCTTCAGTGCTGGAGATGGCACCCAGGGCCTTGCACGTGCCTGGCAAGCGCTCTGTCTCTGAGCCACACCCCAGTGAGCTCGTAATATGAGCTAAGCATTCAGCTTCTTTAATAAGGAGCTGTTGTCCGTTTTACAGATGAGAAAGTTGAGGCTAATAGGAATTAAGCAACTTGGGGAAAGGCACCTGGCTGAGGAGAGGGGGACTTGGATTCTAACCAGAGTCTGACTCCAGACAGCTTTTTCAGTTGGAACCTCTGCACTTGAGGCCTTGGGCTGGTTGGTCCCCGTGGGTCTGGACCCAGCATTCCTCGGTCTCCACCTGGTCCTCTGCACCTGCCTGGCCCCTGGAGCCTTCCGAATCCCAGTGTTCATCAACTATCAAAGTGAGCCTTGGGGCCATTCCTAAAAATGTGTGTGTGTGTGTGTGTGTGTATGTATATATGTGTATGTATATATATGTGTATATATATATATATATATATATATATATATATTTTTTTTTTTTTTTTAAAGAGAGAGAGAGGAGAGAGAGAGAGAGAATTTTTAAAATATTTATTTCTTAGTTTTTGGTGGACATAACATCTTTTGTTTGTATGTGGTGCTGAGGATCAAACCCAGGCCGCATGCATGCCAGGCGAGCGCGCTACCGCTTGAGCCACATCTCCAGCCCCAAATGTGTGTATTTTTTGCCCTGGGGATTGAAGCCAGGGCACTCAACCACTGAGCCACATGCCCAGCCCTTTGGATTTTGAGACAGGGTCTCACTAAGTTGCTGAGGGTCTTGCTGAGTTGCTGAGCCTGGCCTTGAGAACTTGAGATCCTCCTGCCTCAGTCATCCGAGTTGCTGGGATTACCGGTGTGCGCCACCATGCCTGGCTAAGAAATTCCGTTCTTAATGATCATTTTTTTAAAAAGGCTTTGAAATATGACAGACGTGCTTTGAGTGTCTTCTCTACTGCTTCCTGGCTATGTGACTTTGGTTGGGCAGGTGACCCAAACTCCCTGTGCCTCAGTTGTTCTCCTCTGTAAAATGGAGGCTAAAGAGAGGGTTCCTGTGGGAGAAAGTAGGAGAAAGCCACAGGACACCAGCAGGACCAGGCAGATCTGGCAGAAGCTGCCACCGTTACTGTTGGGGCATCTGCAAGCGTCTCCCCACCGAGCAGGCCTTGCCAGGCCCTGCAGGGAGGCCGCGGGGCCTGGAGGAGGGAGGCCGGGGCCAGTGGTCAAGGCCCTGGTGGCCCTGCCAGCTGAGGGAGCTCGACCAGGAATGTGCCCCAGGCCGCTGCAGACGTGGCTTCATGGACTCTCTGTCTCTCTGCCAGGCCTTCGTCAGGATGGTTGGGCACCACGCTGCCCTCCTGGAAGCCCACGTGCGTCAGGCCGAGCGGGACCACGGGGCCTTCCCGCAGGCCCTGTGGAGGTGGCTGGGCTCCGCCGGGTTCCCCTCCTTCAGGAATGTGAGTATCTGCCCCCCAAAGTGAGGAGGGCTTCTCCCTGCTTCCTCACAGACCCCCGAGCGGGGGAGAAGGCTCAGGAAGTAGAGTTCAAAGGGCAGTTTCCCTTCAGCAGACAGGAAGTGGTCTGCCTGGCCCCAGGGCTGGGGGGCGCTCACCTGGCTTCCCTTAGGCACGGGCCTCTCTGTGCCCTGCACCTCAGCTGCAGTGCTGTGCCTGCTCACACAATGCCCCCAAAGTTTATTAAGCGCCTACTGTTTGCCAAATTCTGTGCCCCACCTGGGATTACCACGGGAAGCAGAAGTAGCACCCCCCACTCTGTCCATATAAACTAAGGACGATGACCAGGGCCACGTCCAGGACGAGGCCAGGATGGGCCTCGTGAGACTGCGTGAGTCAGCCTGAAGCAGGCGGAGGAGCCCGGAAGGTGGCCGTGTGCAGAGGTTCCACATCCTGTTCTGACCTGGAGTCTCCCTACGACCTCCTGAGGATGGAAGGATCGTTGTGTCCCTTTTTCTGATGCAAAAATGGAGGCCAGATGGAACCTACAATGAAGACTTCACCATCACACATACCACCTACTGACCCTCAGGCCCAGGGGACATTCGTCCACCACTGGAGACAGTCGGTCAGTACATTATGGCCGGGGTGCTTTAGCCATGTGCCGTGGGGTCCCCGGGTGCTGATCAACACCCCTCAATGCGCAGCAGACTCCCGCCCTGCTGTCAGGGTGCTGAGCGCCCTGGGGTGAGCTGGTCTGTGCGCCGCTTAGGGCTCATGTCGGTGTGTCCTGTGCCACTTCCTGGGGCACTGGCTTCTCTCAGCGGCCTTTGAGAAAGGCCCCTTTGTTGTCACACCTGTCCTACAGTTGGGGAGACCCACTAAGGCCCAGGGACGGAGGGCTTGCCTGAGGACACTAGCTGTAGTGGCTGGGGCCTGGTTGACCTTTCCCGGCCTTGCCCCTGGGGACAGGCACCTGCCCCACCAGCTGCCTGTCGCCCTCTGTCTACAGCGCGCCAGGCCCTGAGGGCACCCAGTGTGCACCTCGCGCCCCTGCCCAGCTGTGGTGTCACCCACCCCACAGGGGAGCGGAGCCCCTCAGCAGCCCTGTCACAGAATTGGGCCTTTGTAGGCTCCCGGGGGCCAGGCTGCAGTGACTGTGAGGCCTGAGCTGTCCCCCGGTAGCCACACTCCGGGCCTGGGCCCCGGCTCCCAGCTCAGCTCCCTGTCGTCTGGCACCCGCCAGGGACACCTGCCCTCACCTGGCTGCCTCCAGAGCTCGGAGAGGGCTGCACAGTGGCCTCATGGATTGCAAGGTCCAGGGTCCCCTCTGGATCCCTCTGAGACGGAGTTCACACCACTTCCTGCCTCTCTCCAACTCCCGCCTTCTACCTTCCGATGACAATGAAGTCATGGGCTGCTTTTGTCCTGCCTTCCTTGAGTCACAGCGAACGTTCCTAGGTGACCAGGAGCCCAGCCTGCCCACTGACTGCTTTAGAGGCACACCATGGGGAGAGGATGGTGACCTCGGCATGGCCTCCTGCAGCCCTCTTGACAGCAGGTGCCGAGTGGGGGCTCTTGGCTCTGCCCTTCCCCTCCCCTCTAGTCCGTGGTCTGCAAGGTTTCACCGGCCTTCCACGGACAGACGGACGGGCCAAGGCTGCAGGGGGAGGTCAGTGCTAGGCTGGGAAGCCAGGCCTTTGGGTGCCCCAGCTGCTGCTGCTGCAGGGTCCATGGTGTCTGGACGGGCTGGGACCTGTTCCCGCTCACCTCCACCAGACTGCAGCGCTGGAGCAGGGGCCCAGGCCTACCTGTGGTGACTTGTTCCAGGAAGCTCGTCCCCAGGAGGTGAGTCATTCAGCAGCCGGGGCTGAACTTGGCCCCACCAGGCTCCTCTGGGGGAGGGGTGGGGAAGTGTGTGGGCCGGTTTCCCGGGAGCAGGCTGCAGGGGCCCCCCACCCCCTCTTTAAGTAGGTCTGCTCATTGCTGCTGCCTCAAAGGTGGGGGAACGAGGCCGGAGGGTCTTCTGGCCCAGGCAGGAGCGAGGTGCAGGGACCCAGGGCCCAGCTCTGCTCCCAGTGCTGAACTTGCCACCAGAGAGGAGCAGAACCTCCGGATGGCTCTTCTGTCCTTATTCCCAAAGCCAGGATTCCGCGTCTGGGATCTGTCCGCAGTGCCTTCCCGGGTGGCCTGCTGAGGCTCAGGCCTCAGGCGGGATTCACACCCAGGCAGCCTGAGGGGCCCAGGCAGGGTTGGGTCCCCTGGCTCATTTCCCTGGGGCTCAACTGTACCCCAGGGCTTAGCTCCTGCCCCCCCACCTCCCCACCCTGGAGGCAGGTCTTGCCCTGCGCCCCTCCCTGTGCCCCTCCCTGCGCTCCCCTTCCCCACGGCCCTCCCCCAGCAGGTGTGGGGACCCTCCTGCAGCCCAGAGGGAGAGGCCTCAGCCTTCACCCTGGAGCCTGCGGGCCTCTTGGGGGTGTCCGCCTTTCCTGCTCCTTCATCAGCTGGAAGGGGAGTTGGGGGTCGGGGACCGGGGACAGGGAAAACTGGTCTAGTTCTTTCCGACCCCAGCGCTGGTTCCCAGCCCCTCCTTCCCTCCCCTCCCTCCCTCTGCAGTTGCAGGGGGGAGGCCCGGGTCCCCCAGCGCCCCAGGCACAGAGTATGGAAGCCATCCCCCCCCCATCCCAGCACAGGGGTCCCGGCCCCCGGCCACCACCATGTGATCTGGGGCTGGGATAGGCCTGGGCGGCCCCGAGGGGTGTGATGGCCAGGGTTCCCTAGGGAGGTCCCCTGCTGAAGCCCGAGCTTCCCTCTGCCTTTGAGCCTGAGGGAGACACGCAGGGTCCAGTGGCCTGGCACGTGGCACCGAGGCACAGGAAGGGGCCCGTCCCCACTGCACAGTGGACATGCTCTCCTGGTCAGCAGCCCGTGTCCTCCTGCTGCCCCACGTCAAGGTCCAGTTTTCAATGATGCATCCGCACGGCCCCTCAGTGTGCGAGCCTCCAGCCAGGACCGACCTCCCTGTCCACCCCGGCCTCCATCCGCGAGATCTGCGAGATCTCTGATCTCCGGTCTCCGCCAGCGTTATCTCCTGGGCCCGAGGGCTTAGCTGTCAGCCTGTCACCTTGGAGGACAGCGTGTCTGGGGGGAGAATGTAGACGCTGACCGAATCCTAAGAACATCCGGTGGCCAGCTGCCCCCGGGGGCGCCCTGGCCTGCTGGTTGAGAGGTCGGAGAGCCCTGGGGAGGGGCCCTGGAGGCCAGGAGCTGGATGAGGAGGACACGCTGTCTGGGGCCAGGAGAGGGGTGCTCCTGGCAGAGGGACCTGCAGGGGCTCTGGGGCCACGGGGCTTGGCGCTTGTGCAATAGCAGGAAGTCCCCGCAGGCTGGCCCGGGGGCAGCGGGTCAGGGAGGTGGCAGGCGCCAGATCCTACAGGTCTAAGGCCACAGAGAGGAGTCTAGCACTGTCCGCAGGGGCCTGGGGAGGGTGTGTAGCAGGGTGGCTTGGTCAGCTCTGCTTGCTGATCCAAGGGGGCAGCGCACGTCACTGTCCTGTGAGCCTCAGATGTGGGAGCTGAGTGGCGCCGGCCGAGCCGTGGGGTGCTGTCCTGGGGAGTTTCCTCAGCCTGAAGGGTCCCTGCTGGGCCTTGAGCTCCGTGAGAGCCTCACCCCAGGGGGTCTGGGACCCTCTTCCCACCAGAGGGAGAAAAGAGCCCTGGGGGGGGCTCCAATCGAGCACCAGTGTCCCGGGCGCTGTCCCGAGGGAAGCTGCGGCCTGGCCCCGCACACCAAGCCCCCATCTGGAGGTGGCTCCAGACCTGTGCAGAGGGGACCATGGGAGACTCTGAACCCTAAGGGAAGCCTCAGCAGATGCCCCAGGCCTGTCCCAGCCAGGGCCCAGCCCTCCCTTGGCACACGCGCCCGGAGGCGCAGGGCAACCTGGCTAATCTGCCGCGAACCACTGTTTGTTTTCTGCGGGCCAAAGTGTCCACGAGGCGTCATCGGGATGGAGTTTTCCGATGGAGAGGAATGTGGTGCTTTCCAGGGAGGCTCTTGGGCTAATAGCGGAACCAAGTGAGGCTGCGTCCCTCCATCCTGCTGGGCAGATGGATGGCGTCCTGGCCTCCATGCCTGGCCCACCTGCTCACCCCTCCCCCAGCAGGGCCAGCAGGGGCCCGGGGAGGCTCAGACCTGCCCAGGACAGGCATTCAGAGGAGCTGGATGGAGAAGGAGCTGGGCCCCCAGGCAGGGCAGGGAGGAACCGCAGGAGATTTACCCACAGGTGCCCAGGGGGCCATCGGGTCACAGAAATGAGTGTCTCCAGCGCAGGGCAGGAGGGAGTACTGGGGCCGTGGCAAATTGCACCCCTCATCTAAGGGGTACAAATTGCTTGGCACCAGCCTTGTGTAATTGGGGACCAAAGGTGGCTAGATTTTCCTATTTGCGGGAGAGAGCTGGACATTTGGGGTTGATATGACTCTTCCAGTGTCTTAAAGTCAGCAACCAATTTTTCTAAATGCTAAACATCATGGGGAAAATCTGTCGTAGACATGGTCTTACTCAGCACCTTCCCCAGCTTTGCATTTTAGGTGGGCGACCTGTCCCCCTCAGGCAGGCCCCACCCATTTGGAGGCCTCTGAGACCAGGGAGGTGTGGGAGGGCTCTGCACCAGCTGCAGCGGGGCCCTGCAGCCTTTAGCAGGAGCCAAACTAAGAGCCGCCTGGCAGCCAGCAGTTTCATTGAGCATCTACTACCCAAGAAGGGCTTCCTGTGCCTGGCCTCAGTGTCCTATGATAACCCCCGAAGTGGACATCGTGTTCCAGTTTATAAGAAAGGGACCTGAGTATCAGAGAGTGTTGTCCACTTGCCCAGGGCCACACAGTGCAGGTTACAGAGCCTGGATCTGACCCAGCCTTGAGCTTGTTCTCTGTGTTTCTTCCAACCTGTCCTCTTCCCCTGGGCGGGCCGCAGCCCTGATGCCTGGGGTTGCAAACTAGAGATTCTCAGGCCAAATCGGCTCCAACCACACATGTTCTTGGCCTGCTTAATATGTGGATGTCTTTAATTTTAATTAACTGCCAGTATTTTTTGTTTATTGGGACTGGGGATTGAGCCCAGAGGTGCTTTACCGCTGAGCCACATCCCAGCCCTTTTTATATTCCTTTGAGACAGGGACTTGCTAAGTTACTGAGGCTGGCCTAGAATTTAGGATCCTCCTGTCCCGGCCTCCCTGGTAGCTGGGATGAGGCAGGTGCTGCTGGGTCTGCTCATTCCCTCGCCAGCATTTAGCCCAGCAGGTGCTCGGTGAGGGCATTCAGTGGCTGTTCAGAGGCCCCTGAGTCCTCCTGGCTTCAGACTTCTCTGGGGACATCTCCAGGCAGTAGAGAGCCAGCAGCGTCATCATGGGCTGGGACGGAGGCCCAGGTGGTCTGGGCAGAGGTGCCTAGGAGTTGTTGGTGGGTACCAAGTCTGGTGTCCCTCCCCTCCCACCCCTGTGGCCCCCAGCTCTGTCCCCTCCCTGCCCCATCCAGCCTGGAGCAAGGGGGCTTTGCCTCTAGGGTCACCTCCCCTCTGCAGGATGCTGAGGAGGAGCCTGGCTGGTTGGCTGGTGGCGGAAGGGAGCATCCCCGCCCCCACCAGACCCAGGGTCTCCAGGCGCCTTCTCCCTGCACACTGTGCAACTTGAGCAGGTGGCAGAAATTAACAGGACCGTGGGGGGCAGAGCGCCCCACCTGCCACCCCCTGCCAGGCGGCTCTGCTCTGCGCAATGGCCTCGCCCCATCACAGATATCTGGGGTGTGTGCTGGGGGTCAGGGCGTGTGCTGGGGGTCGGGGAGCATGTGCTGGGGGTCAGGGTGCCTGGCTGGCTCTCTGGTTCTGAACCTTGCGTTTTCCCGCGCAGCACTCTTGTCGAGGTCTTGGGGGGGGGAGGGGGAGGTTCCTTCTGACAGTGAGGAGTTTTTGGGGGGCTGTTAATGGAGGCCTACCTGGAAGCAGTGCGGGCGCCCAGGGCCGGGCCTGCGTGTGACCCTGCCGCCTGCCGCCCAGGGTCTAGGACCAGGGTCTCAGCTCCCCGGTCTGGTGGGGCCGCTGAGAACCCAGGCACAGGCCTCGCTGTCCGGTGGGCAGACTTCTGCCCTCCCCTGGGCAGCGCGCTGGGCCGCGGCCTGGAGACGGGAAACGGGATTCACTGTGCGCCCTTATGCGGTGCTGGGTGCCCCGGGCCCCTTCCCCACCATTGCTCCCTCGATCCTGAAGGGAATTGGGTTGCCATCATTGGCCACTGAAGTGTCACTGAGGCGGGCCCATGTGCCCCTGGTCAGCTGGTAGAGGTAACAGCAGGGGCCGAGGTGTCCCAGCACATAGTAGGTGCTCAGTAAGGACCTGCTGCTGGGACTGTTGTTGTGGACAGTTCCCATGTCAGAATTCCCCCAGAGTGAGCCCCCGCAGGAGCCGCAGAGGCCACCAGGTCCCACCAGCAGGAGGGGACAGGGCAGCTGTCCCCCACCAGCCACTGTCCCCCTGGATCAGCCTGTCCTGCTCCCACACAGCCAGCCTGGCCAAGGTGGTGGCGGAGGCAGGCCTCCTCGTGGCCCCGCCTGGGGGTGTGTCCTGGGACACTAGGAGATAGAGTCACACACCTGGGCACGGCCGTCAGGGGCCACCTTCACCCTGCCCACCTGGCCACCAGGCCTCCACCCCAGGCCCTGGCTCCTGCTGCGTGGAGACCTCTGCCTCTGCCGTCCCCGCACATCGGTGTCTTCCCTGCTGTCCTGTCCCCTGTCTGTCACCGTCACCGTCACCGTGCCTCTGCCCAGGTCCGTCTCTCCATCACTGTGTTTGCTTGTCTCGGCCTGTCCCTGTCTCTTGGCCGTCTCTTCCCGTGTCACACACACGCCACGCACAGGCGCTCTCTTTGTCCCCACCCCCATCTCAGCTCCTCCCGGGCCTCGCCAAGACCCCTGGGAGGAAGGAGACAGGGTGACCCGGTGGCCTCTATCATGGCAGAAGGAGCAGTGCAGGCTGAGGCGGTTCTGCCGCCAGCCCCTGGGCGGTGCTGGGTACCGCTGCCCTCTGAGCCTGTGTCCTCACCAGGACCAAGTGCCCCACAGGGGGCCCCTCAGGACACACGGGTGTGTGGTGAGCTCCTGGACCTGGGAGTGTCGTAGTCATGCTCTGAGTTTGCACCTAAGAAGAAATGATGGGTCAGTCCCTGCTGGGCTCAAGGTCCACCCTGAAAACAAGACTTCTGAGCTTTACAGGACCGTCCCTATCTGCTGTCACCCCACGGCGTAGTACCACACCAGGGCTCCTGGGCACTTAGTGCCCACGGACGGGCCCCTCCCTGTAGTGACTGCTGTTCTGCCTCCAGGAGTTGAGCCTGGCTGACGCACAGTGTGTCCACACTTCAGGACACCACGGGACCCCGTTTTTATCTATGAGTTTAAAGAAAGGGGGCTGGGGCGCAACTCCGTGGTCACACTCTTGCCTGCAGGAGACGCTGGGCTGCATCCCCGGCACCCCAAAATACCAACAAACACAGGCAGGACTCTTGGGGACAGTGACGAAGTGGGCTGCCTCCTGTGCCTGACAGAGCAGTGAGGTCGGGGAGGCCCAGGGATAGGTGAGGAAAAGACCCCGGGAGCGAGCGGCCGGGATGTGTGGGGGGGTCAGGCTGGGCAGCGGCTGGGCGGGGGCTGGGCCATGTGGACAGCAGCAGCAGGTCCTGGGTTCAGGCACAGAGGGGCAGATGCCCACGACGCTCAGCTGGAACAGCCCCTCTGGTGCCCAAGAAGCTCTTGACCTTGCTCTGCTCACAGTCCGGTCTCCGTGGGGAAAGGAACCACATCTCCTTAAGCGGTGAACACTTCCAGGTACCTGTTCTGGCAGATACTGTCACACCTTGTCACATTGCCAGGCCCACAAAGTCAAGGTCAAAGTTCCTGCTACTTGGGAAGCCCTAATGATTAACCCGAGAGCCTCAGGCAGAGGGGGAGATGCTGGTTTTAAATGGAGTGAGATTCGGAGCAGGGAGTGCAGGCTCAGGCCTAGCATCACAGAGCACCAGCTATGGGGGCTCTCCTTGGCCCAGAGTGGGGATCTCGGCCCCTGGCCTCCTTGCCCCTTCTGTCTGGCAGCTCTTGCCTGGGATGGAGCTGGTCCCAGAGCCCCCAGACAGTGCCCCTTGCAGTGCATGTGGAGGCAGGCAGGAGGGGTTCAGATGACAGTAGGTGAGTGTTCAGTACTTCAAGAGAGATGGGAGCCGGGCGCTGTGGCGCACACCTGTAATCCCAGCAGCTCAGGAGGCTGAGGCAGGAGGATTGCAAGTCAGAGGCCAGCCTCAGCAATTTAGCAAGGACCTGAGCAACTTAGCGAGACCCTGTCTCTAAATAAAAAATAGAAAGGGCTGGGGATGTGGCTTGGTTGTTAAGCATCCTGGGTCCTGGGTTCAATCCTCAGTACCAAAAAAAAAAAAAAAAAAGGGGGTGGGGGAGAGAAATGCAAGCGTGCAGCCGGGACCCTGCTTGTAGGGCTGGCAGTAGCCATGTTTGTGCTCCCGTCCCTCTGGAGCACCCAGGAGCCAGGCCTTCTGATTGACAGATGAGCCACGCCTCTTAGTAGCTAAGTAATCCTGGAGCTTTTAATTTTTGAGGGTCCAAGTTAGAATTGCAGTGGTGCTTGAGCTGACTCCTGTGGTGACCGTGGAGTTCGGGTGACCCACGTAAGAGCTGAGTGCATTTAACACCCAAAGGACAGTTTTACACCAGTGCACGGTGCTCACGGGCTAATGAGGACAGTTAAGGGAACGTGGACTCAGGAGCGGTGATAATGACACCAGCCCGTCTTCACTGAGCACTGTATCCGCCAAGCGCCTTGCAGCTCTGTGAGGGCAAGAGCTATCCCACCCTGATTTCCAGATGGGAAAACAGAGACACGGAGAGGGTGGTAACCTGGCCAAAGTCACACAGCTAGAGAGGGAGACTTTGCCATCTGAGGGTCTGGGACACAGTTCCTTGCACTGGAGGAAGGGACTCTGCTGTCATGTTGGCAGCTCTGTGTGGGGCTTTTGAGGGAATGTCCAAGTGCAAATCCGAGATCCCACTTCTGCTCCTACCCTCATCTGTCAGGGGATGGGCAGATGGGGGGGGAGAGTCCCTGAGGCTTGGCCCCAGGGTCCTCAATTGCCCCCCAAACCTCACTTCTGGCTCTGCTGAGAGCATCTGGGGAGCTCAGAGCAGGGTTTCTCCCTCTGCCCCTGGCCCACCCCTCCCCCCACATGCTTCTCCAGGCCTCTCAGGCTGCTCCCGGGCTGCTCCCTCACGGGGCCTCCCCAGCCCTGGGGCCAGGCTTAACTCCTTCCTCCACCGCCTTTCATCTCTGAACCACCTGCAGGAGCCAGGCTGCTTCAGGCCCTTGGGACACGGGACAGCAGAGCTGGGCTCCTGCTCCTGGTGCCGCGCACTGGGGGAGAGGAGGAGGAGAGGGTTATGGGCAGCTGGGAGATGGGGGGAGGAACCTTCCCGGGAGGTTGGTGGCCGAGGCCTGAAGTGGGCTGCAGAGGCCTGGGCACCGGGCTCTGGCAGCCAAAGGAGCAGAGTCCGGGTCAGTGTGAGGACTCGGCCCTGGAGGCTCCGGAGCACAGTCTGCCCTCAGTCTCACCAGGTGGCTCTGGCAGGGTACGCGTGGTGGGGGTCTGGGCTGGAGCTGCCCAGACGCCAGATGCGCCAGGGAGGGAGGCCGTGGGCTGGACTCGGTGGAGGTGACGGGAGGTGCAGGTGCTCAGTGACGTTCCTGACTGAGCTCGTCCGTGTGGCTGGGGTGGAGCATCTGCTCAGCAGCACCAGGCCCTGGGTCAGAGAAAGGAGTCCTCAAAGCAGAGCCGTGCGGTGCACTCGGCCTGTCCCCAGTGGTAATGGGCGTGAACCCTGCAGGATGGCCAGCCAGGACACTGACCTCACCCCACCTGTCCATCTTCCCCAGGCCTCCCCAGATTGATGTGTGGGTCTCCTGGGGGTCCCTCCCCTGCCTTCGCCTAGCTCCCTGTGCTTTGCCTCCCACTCTTCCTCACGGGGTTCAGGTCTCTGCCACCCCAGTCACGTGGCTGGGCAGCCCCAGCTCCGTGGGCTTCCCCTGCTGCCCTTTCATAGCAGGGCTCCCCTGTCCCCTTCCCCTCCCTGCGCAGCCCCTGGAAAGCCGAACCTGCCCTCCGCTTCTCAAATGTCGCCATTTCAAAAATGTTCTATAAATGGAATCATAAGAGCCCGTAACCTTTTGGGATTGGATTTTTTCACACCGTGTAACTCCCTGGAGATTGATCCAAGCTGCTGCGTGAACAGGAGTCTGGATGCTTCTGCAGGTGGAGCCAACAGGGCCTGGGGGAGGAGCAGGCAGTAGGTGGAGATCAGAGGGTGGAATGCAGGGCCAGAGGCATCCAGCCACCAGGCACCAGGGGTGGAGCGAGGGAAGGGGCGGGGCTAGAAGCCTGAGGACTGACCAGGCACTGGGTCATCAGGCCTGCACCTGCAGTGGGTGGCCCTCTAAGCAGGGCTTGCGGCAGTGGGGGGCTAGGCGGGCAGGGTCCCTGTGGTGGCCAGGGGCTGTGTGCTCATTCCCACCTCTCTTCACTGTGTCCGCCTCTCCACTGTTTCCATCCTGGACCCCTCCTCCTGCTTTGGGCTCTCCCTCCCTCTCCTCTCTCTCTGTCCCCCTCTCTGTCCCTCTCTCCCCCTCTCTCCCCCTCCCTCTCCCTCCCTCCATCCCCCTCCTTCTCTCTCCCTCCCACTCTGTCCTCCTATTTCCTCCTGATTCTCTTCAGATCTCCGTCCCTTGCTCCCTCTTTTCATTTCTCCCTCTCAAATGTTAACCCCCAACCTTGAAAACTGTCCCTTTGCATTCTTGGTGGCCCAGACTGGGGCAGCCTAGGACCTCAAGATCTTGTGACAGGGCCCTAGAGGCCGGAGCCCGGCGTCTCTGGTGAAAGGTGAGGCCGCAGAGCCAAAGGCCCCGGGCCCAGGTGGGAGCAGGACGGGCCTGGGGCCAGAGGCAGACCAGCCCCGCAGGGCACAAGCTTCTGGGGAAAGAGGGGGGTGGAGCAGAGGCCCCAGGGGCCTGGAGTGGGGAGAGGGGGTCCTGCTGCTGCACTGGGCAGGCTGGGGGAGGGGGCGTCTCCAGGCGGGGCAGGGCCAGGGCTGGTGGGCCCCTCTGGCTTTGCTGGAACAAAGTGGCCAACAACTGCCCACGTAGGGCACTGGTGGCTCCTCTGAGTGGCCTTGGGGCACCTAATGGTCTCCTAATGGCCCTTGCTTCCGGAGCACTGTATCCTGACGCTTCCCAGGCCACCTGCCAGGCCATCAAGTACCCGTGGATAACTCAGCACGGAAGTGCCAACCGAAGGGCTCTGAGGTGACAGTAGCCAGTTGCCAGGCCTCGGCCAAAGGTGGCTGTGGACTCAGGACAGTGATGTGGGAGCTGGGCACTGGCTGCACCTGGGTGTAAGGCTGTCCTCTGGGACGGTGGCAGATCTCACTTTGCCAGGGAGGCCACTGAAAGAGTGAGGCCCGTGGGCATGGCCACCCTGTCACCTGAGCTAGGAAGGACCTCCAGCCAGCTGAGATCCTGGCCACTCGGGAGGCTGAGGAAGGAGGATGGCAAGTCTGAGGTCAGCCTGGGCCACTTAGCGAGACTCTCTCAGAATAAAAAGGGCTGGGGACGGGGTTTAGTGGTAGAGCGCCCAGCCTCAACCCCCAGTGCCAGAGAGATACGAGGACTCTTCTCCACGTGTGGAGGGTGGTGGGTCACCCCGGCTCCGGCCAGATCCCCTACAATGTGCCCCCAAATCCCACCACCATTTTGGCCTCACCCTTTGGCCCAGGGACTTGTCTCAGCCAGAAGCGCTGGTCCCCTAATGGCGCTTGCTCCAGGCCACGTGTTGTCCACTGAGCCCTCCAGAGGAGGCCTCTGGAGTGATGGTGCGGGGTGAAGACCCCAAGGACACAGATCCTGGTTTACAGTTCAGTTCTGTCACTGACACTGGCTAAGGAATTTCTGGGGCCCAGTGCAAATGACAGTACATGGTCCCTTGGTCACAGAATGTCAAGACAGTGCCGGCACTGCCCAGACCAGGGACCAGGCCCATGTGACTGCGCAGCCCGCAGTCCTGGGGCCCACCCTGCGACCCACCCCGGAGACCACGAACCTGCTTGAGGGAGGCCCTGCACCCGCCTGAGTTCCCACACCTGCAAACGGGGTCAGCGCCAGGCTTGACTCTGGGCGCGATGTGGCTGGTATCAATAGCGCGTGTGACCACTGTTTCCTTGGCACGTTGCATAGGCCACCGGGGTGTGCACGTCATTTATTTTAAAATGACGTTTTTACTTGCATAACTTCGGATCTACAGAGACTCGCAGAGACACCACAGAGGGTTCCACGCGTGGTCCCCCAGGTCCAGTTTCCCTGTTGTCGTCATCTTAGATCCTGGGACAGCTGTCAAAACCAAACTTAGCAAGGCTCTAAGCAACTCAGTGAGACCCTGTCTCAAAAGATAAAAAGGGCAGGTGGAGTCAAATATATGGGGTGCGAGGGGTGAGGGGAGTTGAGGCTGGCCTCAATGGCTGGTCGGGACCATCTGGGTACACAGAGGTTCTGCTCAGGAAGTAAAATGTGACAGTGGCCGGGTCTGCAGAGTCTTTGCTTCCTCATTTGTAAAAGGCTCTGTGACACCTGCAGATCTGGGTCTTTGGAACAGGGTGCTCCACAAAAAAATCGAGGCATGTAATGACACGGGATCACACAGTTACAGTCTGGGCCCGATGGTGAGAGGTGAGTGACATCCAGGCATCTTGAGGCCCCACGGGGTGACACAAACCATCAGCTGCAGGAGGGGTGAGAATCCAGGAGCGGGTGTGGGGTGGGGATCAAGCACAGACAGCACCGTCCCTCAACCTAGGTCAGGCTCTGGGTCAGAGCGGGTGCCCCAGGGAGCCCTGGTCCTGGGTACTTGGGGCCTGTAACCCCGCCTCCCCGCAGGCTGTCTCTGTGGGAGCTGGATTGGCGGCCAGCGTCCTGGCAGAACTTCCTCCGATCCTCCTCTGCTGGTTTCCATGTTGACGCTCCTTCCCTCCAGCTGAAAGCAGGGTCTGTGGGGATCCAGGAACCTTCCAGATCTGTTGCCAAGGGCTGGCCTTGCCTTTGCAAGGCTGCCCAGCTCATCCTGACTGCGGGACCACTTGCCACCCGCTGCCACTCTGGGAGCCCCCAGCCCCATGCTTCCGTCACTAGGGTCTCTGTGGCTCCACTTCCACTCGCTGCTGTGGTCACTGGGTCAGGCCAGGCTGGGCAAGAGGGCTCGGGCGGAAGGGGGCTGGCTCTGGGAAGCTGGCCAGCCCAGCCCTGGGGCAGGATTGGACACGCTGGGGCCGCTTAGGGAGAAAGGGGAGGGCTCTGCTCACAGCTGTCAGCGAGCTGGAAGAGGTGGGCCCTGGCGGGGACACTGCAGGCAGGACAGGCGGGCACCGCCCAAGGTACAGAGAGCCCTGAGCCAGGATGGAGAAGTGAGGCCAGCCCCGGGGCAAGCCCTGTGCACTGGCCAGGGCAGTGGCTGCAGCCAAGCCTCAGAGGAGCTGGTTTGAGTCCCAGCCCAGCCATTACCGGCTGAGTGACCCTGGCCCCTCCACGCCTGCTCTCCATGAAGGGGGCGTTGTCACAGCCTGTTGCTCCTGGGCTCCTGTGAGCACCAGAGGACACATTGGGGTAAAGGGCAGCAGTCACTTGGTGTGGTGGTTGGTGGTGGCCCCCAGCTGCACCACCACGCTCACAGGGCCCAGGATTCAGCCTTGGAAGCAAAGGCCTTGCATGTCCTGCATCCTCTAGGCCTGAGGGAGCACCATGGGCCTGCAGCCACCCCCAGCCCAGTGCTCAGGGTCCGCAGGGCCTGTGGGTGAGAGAGCCAGGCAGGGGGGAACGTAGCTCACTGGATGGTGCATGTTCTATCCAAGGGCCATCTCTCTCCACCCTGCAGGAACGTGGGCCTACCGTAGCTGAACAGCTCATTTTTTTTTTCTTTAAGAGAAACGAGCACTTTATATCTATCTGAAATACCCCAGTTCTTAGTGTTGGCAATGAACTCAGTTTTAAATGTGTGTGCAGTCAGCTGCTGACCAGGGTCACCAGGCTGAAGGGAACTTGGGCCCTGCCAAGGGCTCACCCAGTCCTGCTCAGCACTAGGCTCGGTGCTGGGCTGCACAGATGCTGGAGCTGGGTGGGCCTGGGATTCAAATCCCAGCTCTGCCAATTCTTAGGGGGGCGGTTTGTGACCAAGTGACTCTGTCTCAGTTTTCTCTTTTGCAAGATGGGATTAAGGACTTCCGCCTCTTGGGGCTGGGAGGCTGTGGGTGGTCAGGGATGACCTGGGACCCTCAGGAGCAGGCCTTTGGGCTGCAGTGCAGTCTGCTTCCTTTGGGGCAGAGGGTGCTGGGGCCAGTGGCCTGCAGTGTGCACCTCCTGTCTGCTCGGAGTGAGCCCTGACAGGCTGGGCTCACAATGGTGACCCAAGAGCCACCAGCCAAATGAAATTCAGGCCCAAGGACACTCAGCAAGGCAGACCTGGCCACACACCTGGCAGCCTAGGGCTGGTGGCCAGCTATGCAGTGTCCTCTGTATGGGAAATGTGGGCAAGAGTTTGTCACTTCTGTTTGGGAGGACAGATTTAGTTCAGAAGTTTGGGATCAGATCTGGCTGCCATTATTTTTGTGGATAGTTTTATCTGAATGGCACGTGTCCTCGGTCCATCTATTGTTCAGGCTGCTCTTGTGCCACAGAGCAGAGCAGGGTAGTCGCAGCAGGCCGTGGGGGCCACAGCCTAGAATATCGACAGTCTGGTTCTTTACAGAGAAGTTACTGACCCTGGCCTGCACCAGTCCAGGGCTGGGATGCGCACGCAGGCTTTGCTGCGGGTAGATCCAGGGAAGGGACAGGACTTGCGAAGGGCCGTGAAGGGCTTCTGGAAGCAGGTGTGGGTGCAGCACAGGGCAATCCAGGCCCCTGATGTCGGTGGGCTTGGCTTCAGGGCAGATGGTGGTCTAACAGGGGCTTCAGAAGAGGGGCTCTAGCCCAGCTGGGGCGTGAGGTTTCACCTTGTGACGTGCTATGACAGCCATTGGGGTCTTTGTCAGAAAGAAGCTGCTTGGTGGTGCAGACTGCCAGGGGAGAGGGAGGAGGGGCTCGGACATCTGCCAAAAGCAGCAGGTTACAGACATGGGGAAGATCTCAGGGCAGCTGTTCCTCAGCGACCTTGGGCCACCAGGGACTATGGGTCCCGAGCTGCCAGATGATTTTCCAGGAGAAATCTGCAGTCTGGTTTTCATGGAAAATCTGATTTTTTACAGTTGGCAACTGGTTTGACTAGATCACCAAGCAGACAGCATGCGTGCCCCTGGCTTGCGGCTGCAGATTGGGAGCTGGGGTTTCCAGGGCCGAGGGGGAAGTGACATGGGAATGGCAGAGGGTCCAGCGAGCCTCTTGCAGAAGACTGCAGGCGGGCTTCAGGCCCCAAACAGAGGACAGGAGGGGCTCTGGGCCTGGTGCAGGCTGGGTAGGAGGTCAGGGAGCAGGGCTCAGGCTTCCTGTCTTGATCTCCATCCCTGAGCAGCGGAGCATCCCTGCCTGCAGGCTGGGAGGTGGGGGTGGGGAGCCAGATCGTGGGATACCTCTGCTTACCTGGCTGACCTCAGGGGGCCTAGTGACCCCTTGGAGGACTCTGAGGGTTCCTCTGAGGTTCTCAGGGGTGCAAAGTGCAGGCAAGACTGTTTGGGGCTGAGTGTGCTGCTCTGTCCTCAACAGCCTGTGGGTTGATGGGCAGAGGCTTGGCCTGGAGCTGGGCCCCAGCTGCCTAGTCCCCTTGCTCCTGGGACCTCTGAGACACGGAGAGACCTTGTCTTGCAGGTTGCCATGGTATCCAAGAGCAAACGGGCGTGGTTTCCGGTGGCATCTGGTGTGCGAGTGACTGGGGTCTTGCTCCCCATCCCGGGAAGCTGTGTGCATGCACCTCCGCAGCTTCAGAGGGGTCTGCCTGACTTTCAGCCTCACAGCCCTGCCCCACCTGCAGACTCGGGAGGCTGCCCTAGGTCCCCGGCGGGCATCGTTAGGGATGGCTATTGTTGTGGCAGGATTCGAGGTTTCAGTGACGGCAACCTGGTCAACAGGGCCGAAGCGAGGAAGAAGATGCCCTGGCTCCTGAGCAGAAGCCCCGGGTTATTTCAGCCTCAGGCAGCACGGGTGCCCCATCGCCCGGTGTGGGCTTCGCGCACAGCCGGGGCCCAGGGCGGGGGCAGGAACAGGCCTCGGGGCAGGTTCGCGGCCCTTCGCAGGAACCCGGCGGAGAGTGACTTCCACCGCCGCAGAGACTCCCAGGGGCGGTTCTCATTGGCTGCTTGGGTCACGTGCGTGGGCCTGGCCCAATCGTTGTGGGCGGGGGGCGGGCCTTGGCTGGGTGGGTCCTGCTGCTGGCCCGGTAGCGGGGCACCTGGCATCCCTCAGGAAAATGGGGATGCCAACACCGGAAGGGGAGTGGACAGGCCGAAATGGCCCCCACCCAGGCGGACCCCCGCGCCGGGCCGGCCTTCCCTCCCCACACCGCGCGGCCGAGGCCGCCGCCTCCGCAAGGCTCCCCCTCCCAGAGCCTCCCCTAGATGTCAGGGCTTGGTCCTGGGTTGAAGGGAGCGGTGCCGGCCTCCGGGGCCTTTCTTGAATGTTCCAGGCGGCGACCTATTCGAAAAAAGAGACCCAGCTTGTCTGGAGTGGCTTCTCTCCTGGAGGCCCTGTGGGTGCCTCGAGGTCACACCAGAGAAGGGGCTCTGTCATGACCTGTCCGACCGGTGCTGGCACCGTGCTCACCTCCCCAGCGTCCCCCTTTCCTGGCTCCCCTCCTTCTCCAGGAGAGATGCCCGGGGACTCTCCTGCACCAGGTCTCAGGGCCTAGGATTGCATCCTAAGCTACCGGGGCCTCCCCTTCCCCTTGGCTCCTTCATAATCATATGGATTTTCCTCCTGTTTTGAAAGCCGTCTCCTTTAGTAGATCCATTTCCAAAGGAACAGGGGGTTTCCTGCAGAGGCCACTTGGTAGGGCTGAGACATTGGCTCAGGCCTGGCCTGGACACTGACCCTTTGTGGACTCTTTGCCATGCCTGGGTCCTAGAGGTCAGGAGGAGATAGGCCATGTCTTTTCAGGATTGCAGAATGCTGTTGGCTCAAGTTCTACACCTGGGTGAAGACTGACATACCAGTTACATTTCCCAGAACCTTCCGCCAGGGCCAGGGCCAGGGCCAGGAGGAAGAGGTGCAGACACCCTCAAACTCGGGTCCCCACTGCTGCCCCACTTGGGCTGCACATGGTCCTTGAGGGCTCACTCCCCAGGTGCTGCAGGGATACCTGTGTCCACTGATTCACCAGGGCAGGAAGTAGCCAGGGAAGTTTCTGGGAGAAGAGGGGCAGGTGGAGATGGGCCCTGCCCTCCTACCCACAAGCAGCCCACGAATGGCTGACTGAGGATTGGCTGAACGGAGTGTTCTTTTTGCCTCCTGTGAGGCTGACCCTTGGCCAAGGTGGATGGCTTGTCCTGGTGTTTCAGAGGTCAAGGTGTTGACACAGGCAGATGTGAGGTCCCTAGACACCAGGGTATGTTCTTCCTTCTTTAGAATCCTTGGATGGGTCACGTGCATGGGCCTGGCCCAATCATTGTGGGCGGGGGCGGGCCTTGGCTGGGGTGGGTTAGAGGCAGAACCTGATCACACTCACCTGACGGGACACCTTTGACAGCCTCCTCTCTCCCCTGCTGCCTGTTCTCATTCTGCTCTTTGAAAAACATACCTAAGTGTACACACAGACACACACCTACGCACAGACACACACACACACACACACACAGACCCCATCTTGCTTGGTAGCTTCCACCGCTGAGTTATATCCCAGCCCTCGTGTAGTCCTTGCGAAGTCTCCCTGGGGCTCGTGGGTCAAGTTCTCTGCGTGGCCGCCAGGAGCCCGTGTGATCTGCCTGCACTCACACGGCCCACTCTAGCCAGAGGGGCCACCTCCCCAGCCACCTCCATGCCCCCCTTGGCGCGTGCTGTTCTCCAGCCTGGAGTGGACCACCCACCGCTCCTGCTCCCTTCCTCTAATTCCCGGTGCATTTCTGCTGCTGTCATCCTACATGACTCAGCCTCGGGCACCCCCAGCCCCTCCAGGGAGAACTGGCCCCTTTCCTGGTCCCCAGGCCTTTGTGCCTTGTCATGTACTCGTGAGATGGGGGAGGGGATGGGCCTGGATGAGAGGATGACTTGGGTCATCTTGAGTCTGGGTTTGCCTGCTGTCCTGCTGTCTGTGTGGGGCACAGTGAGGGTACAGCCATCGGTCACTGTGGGCTGGCTGCGTCTTTGCCTGGCATCTCTGGCTGCAGCTGCAGGCTGGAGGGTGCAGAGGTGACCAGGAGCTGGAATGGCCCGGAGCTTTGGGGAAGGGAGAGGGTGGCGAAGGGGTCTGCTGCCTCTGTCCCCCTTGACCTTACATGCCTGCCCATCTGCTGGGGCCCCAGGGAGCAGAGCCTGGTCCCATGAAGACGCTCCTTTCCTTCCTGGCAAGCCTCAGTCATTGGGGTCAGCCTCATTCTTCATGAGAATCACAGGAGCCTCGGACACCCCAAGGCCAGGCCTCACCCAGATCAGTGATCCCAGGCTCGGGTGTGGAGCCCAGGCCCCAGGACTTCATAAAACTCCGGGAGAGTCCAGTGTCTGGCCGAGCCTGACCCCGGTTGGGGGTGGTCCTGCCCGATCCTGGCTTTCCCTGGGTCCCTCCAGCCGGCTGGGGCAAGTTGCTCAAGGGGACCCTCCCTTCCCAGCCTTGGCTCCGCGCAAGTGCCCCCCAGGAACCAGGCCGTGAGCTCGTGAGAGGCGCTGGCGTGTCGGCACCAGGTCCAGGTGGCGTGGATAGGCACGGGGCTGGCGAGCAGCCCGTCTCCACTGGTCACGCTGCGTGGGCTCTGGGCAGGCCCCGTGGAGCTGTGGTCCCGTGGTCACCACGGCAGCGCTGGCCCATGGCCGCCAGCTTGCTTTCGAGGGTCTTCCCTGCAGGGTCTCCTGAGCCTGATCTCAGCACCTCAGCGGCCTCTGCTGTGGAGACGGTGCCCCCCTGGCGGACTGGGTCCCCTTCAGGTGGTGGCTTTGGCTGTCACAGGCAGTGCTGCCAGAGGGCAGGGACGCCTGGCCATGGGAGGCTCCCCTGGGGGGTGGCTGGAGTTCCCGGGTCTCCAGGGATGGCTGCCAGGCGCGACAGAGCCTCTGCGTTTGTCATTGCAGGCACCACCCGGGCCAGGACCCCCTGCGTCTGAGCTGCCCGCGCTCTACAGGACTGAGGACTATGTTCCCGTGGACGCCCCGGAGGCGGAGCACCAATCCCGCTGAGCCTGTCACAGTCCCCTCGAGGGGGTGAGGCTGGGTCCCAGCATTTGGATTTCCTCTGCTTTTGTTGTTATTGATTTTTTGCATTTCTCCCTGAGGGGCCTGGGGCAGCCATGTCTCGGATCCGGTGGCAAGGGTGCCGCCTGCTGCCTGCTATTTTAAGGGATGAGGTGCTGGGTGGGGCAGGCTGTGCCGGGAACCATGGGCTGCAGTGCGGGCATGTGGCCTGCAGACCCCATGTCCCCAGCCCTGCCCGGCATCCCAGAAAGGTGTGGGCGCTCACTTGTGGTCCGCTGGGAGGACAGTGGGGATGTCAGTTTCTTTTTCGCCCCTCTGAATTTTCTTGGAAGCTGCCCCTGCGCAGTCGGCTTGCTCTAGGCCCCTGGCTGAGGGGAGGCTGCAGAACCAGAGGCCAGGGGACAGCCAGGCCCCTGAAGGTGCATTTCTTTTCCTTTCTTCAAAAGACAGCTTCCTGGTGTTGTCTGAGTTCTCCAGGTTCTGAAATCCTCAGGGCCCAGCAGACACGGCACCCCTCACACTGCAGTGCAGGGTCAGAATGTCAAGGAAGCGTGAATCTGACAAGATGGCCCTGGACAAGCAGGAACGAGTTGGGTGGTGCTAATGTTTGGGAAATCTCTGGAATTAAAAGATAGAGGTGGGTCCTGTGTTTCAGGAAGAGTCAACATTTTTCTCTTGGGGCCACCTTTATGGAAGTATAACACACATTATAGAAAGGGGCCCCTGTGCCAGGCACTGTGGTGCAGGCCTGTACTCTCAGCGACTTGGGAGGCTGAGGCAGGAGGATCACAAGTTCAAGGCCAGCCTCAGCAAATTATCAAGACCCAGTCTCTAAACAGTCTCTAAATAAAAAATGAAAAGGGCTGGGGATGTGGCTCTGGGTTACACACACACACACACACACACACACACACGAGAAAAAAGAACAAGGCACCTTAGTGTGGAGCACTAGCTGCCCACACGTGGAACACATTTGTGCAGCCCGACCAACGCTGCCAGCACCCAGAGCCCCCTGAGGCCCCTTCCTGACAGTGCTCCCCACAGGCTGGGTGTCCTCCTGTGCTGGCCTGGAGGCTGGAGGGCACATGCACCCAGCACGTTGGCTTTGTCACTGGACCTGGATCTGCAGGAGTGTCCCTGCTGCCCCGGGTAGCTGCAGTGGCCATGTTGTATGGATTGAGGCTGCTTTTAACGAAGAAAGCCTCACACTCTCCGCACCCCCGTCTGCCCAGGGACAGTGGATTGGATGGGAAGCTAATGTTTCAGACAAGCAGTTAGACACCACTCTCGAAGGCTAAGTACAGACACCAGCCTTCTTTCCCCTTCCAGGGCCTGACCCAGGGACCAGGGAGGGCTGGAAGGGATGCCATGTGACCGAGCCATAGCAGTAGAAGGTCCTAAAACAGAGACAGGCAGGGCCTGGCAGGAGGGGATCCTGCGGGCGGCGCCTTGTTCTGTGCACAGCTCAGCTGTTGGGCCGAGCCTCGCTGCTTCCTGGCCACAGCCTCCTCTTCAGGATGACCTATGATAATGGCTCCTGCCCGCTGGCTGTGGTGTGTGCTCGCCCAGCGCCAGCAAGGGTGGCTATGTTGTGGTCAGTGGGCTCAACAGGGAGGACTGTGTGCTGTTTCTCAGGTGAGCAGTGGCACCCAAGGGTCTCAACAGCGAGTGGCTTAGGGACTGCCCTTAAAGGTCACAGAACAAGTCGTGGAAGGGTGAGGTGCTAAGATGCACCAGTTTTCTCGGAGTCTCCGAGGACTTTCCCCAGTCAGCGAGGAGGGTGAGGTCACATGAGAACGTCTGTGTGGAAGAGGCCACCAATGACCTGCAGGTGGCTGTTCCAGTTTCCTGGTGTTGAATGGCAAAAGGACACCTGGGGAGAGGGAAGCCAGGACATGGAGCCCGCCAGGAATCCCAGCCCAGTCCCTCCAGCTCCAGGGGCCCTGGCCTGGTGCAGGCCCCTGGTGTGTCCACTGTCAAGTGAGTGGAGTCCTTGACTGCCCACTTCCACAGGCCCCCTCCCAGAGCAAGGGCCACTGCAGCCTGGGACAGGTGACTTTGTCTGTGGCTCTTCCTGTACAAGATCACCAGTAGAAAGGTCACTGCAGATTTTCACAAGAGCAAGGCTCCTGGGTCAGCCACCTCTCCACTTTCCTAGGGTGTGGACTTCATGTCCATCCAAGCAAGAGGTGTCCGGAAGGCCGCTCACAGGGTCGGATCTGGTGGACAGAAATGTGTGGTTGGCTCTGAACTCTATTTTAGAGTGTTTTTCTGTTGGGACAACTGGATAACCATCTGGAAAAAATAAAGGGAGCTCCACACCTTACTCAGCACGGCTGGCACAGTTCCCGAATCCCAAACGGATCCAGGAGCTGAATGTATAAAGGCATCTAATTAGGAAGTAGGCAGATACACTGGAGAGGGGACAAAACCCAGAAGCCATAAAGGAGAAAATTTTGATTATACATAAAAAATCAAAACTTTTGCCTAGTAACACAAAAAGAAAACAACCAAATAAATCCACACAGAAAACAACAAAAATACTCAGTAAATTTAAGACAAATGACAAATTGGGAAAAATGTTTGCAACTCAGTTGTAAAGGAATAATCTCCCTAATATGTAAATAGCACTGAGAGATAAATAAGAAAAAAATGGGCAAAGGGTATGAACAGGCATTTCATAGAAAAGAAAATGCAGGTGTTTAAACATGAAAAGACACTCAACCTCAATGTATTCCAATAAGTAGGAGAGAATAGTGGAACTACTCTGAGGGGGTGTGGGTGCAGCTCAGTGGTACAGTGCTTGCCTAGCACGTGCAAGGCCCCCCATGGGTTCGTTTCCCAGTCCTGCCAAAAAGGAAAAAAAAAAATTTCTGGAAACTTTGCACATATCAGGTTGCATTAGAATCTTTAATGACACTGCTGGAAAACTCGTAGACAAACATGCTTTCTTAGGCCTCAATGCTATCAAAATAAGATGTGTGCTCAGACCCAGTCCTGCAGCTCTCAGAACCCAGATTCTACACGAGAAAGACATCATAAAGCACGACGATGGCCTCTTCGTTGAAATAGCACACAACTGGGCAGAACTCGAGCATTCCTCAGGCATTGGCTTTGCATGTCCCCACTGTGGAACAGGAGCAGGTTGTAAAGATGGATTGATTGGGAGTTCCTGTGAGTCGGCATGGAGACGTCGCCAAGATATGAAAGCCAAATGCAGAGAAATGTCCATAATATGCTACCATCTGTGCAAAAATGAGAGGCATGAAAATTCTCAGGATAAATAAAAACTGGAAAACAGGGCGTGTGGGGCGAGAGCATCCTTTCCACTGTACTTCTTTTTCCTTTTTGGTGTTTTGGTGTTTACCTATTGAGAAAATCCCCTGAAGACCCATCGCCAGCCGCTGGAAATCAGGACAGCCATGGAAACAAGTGGCTCCTCCTCTTCTGACACCTGGGGCGTCTGGCAGCCCTGGGCTCATGTGGCAGCAAGGAGCTGGAGCCTCTGAGGGGCTGAGACCCTGAGAGCCAGAGACCCCGGGCTTGGGGACTTCCAAGGATATGGGGTGAGGAGATGCCAGCGGGTGGCATGTCCATGGCGGGGGATGGCAGCTGCACTGCAGCTCCAGCCATTGGCAGTCTAGGCCACCTCTGTGCCCCAGCTCCCAGATCCCCAGGGATAGGTGGGTCCCATCATAGAGGTGCCTGCTGTCAAGGCTCTTGCTCTGAGGGATGGGAAACAAACCAGACCTACAGGAGGGCTCCACAGCAACAGCCCTCAAGACCCGGAGGCAAACCACACAGCCGCAGAGGCAGCAACCCAGAAAAGGACCACACACCTGACCAAGCAGATTTCTCCCAGGAATGCAAGGTTGGCTGGTTTAACATTTGAAAAATTAGTATAACAGACAATGTCAATAAAGGACAGAGCCCTTGATCATCTCAGTGGATGAGCATAAAAGCTGACCAGGATCCGGTCTCTAGTCCTGAGAAAGCTCTCCTGCTTGGGGTGAAACGGGCTCAGGGAAAGGGGTTACGGTCGGGCAGACACCTTTCCCCATTCTGTTACAGGGTTTCACAGGCCCCTGGACATGTTTCGTGGGCCCACGCAGCTCCAGGCCTCTCCCTACCCATCTGCAGCAGCAGCCCTTGGCCTGGTCAGGCACGCAGGCAGCCTGGGCTGGGGGACCTCAGGGAGTTCTGATGGCAGGCAGCTGTCACAGAACCTCCCTGGGAAAGCACTGAGAGTCGGAAGGGCAATTGCCAACTGATGGGTGGAGGCAGTGGGTCTGTGGGTCTCCTAGGTTTGCTGGGACTTCTGGTGCAGGGTGAGTCTGGTGGCTTCGTGTGGGGGAGGAGTTAGGGAAAATGTAGGGGACATGTATTTGTCAGGATGAACACACGGTTCCTCTGAAGAACCGAACCAGCAAAGCCTGTCTCACCTTGCCCACCGGGAGGATCTTGCCAATTCTTCTAGAAGACTCTCTGCTATGGATTTTACAGGAAGTCATCTTCCTGGAGCCAGGTCAGGGGCCCAAGAGCAGAGGTGGAAGAGTGGCCCAGGAGCATGGTGGTGTCCCCAGGAGCCCACGGCTGCTGTAGCAGTGACCTCCAGGGGCAGGAGTTCTTGGGGTAGGCCAGAGCATCCAGGCACAGCCAACAATGTGTTCTACACAGAAGCACCAGGGCCAGTGCCGTCACGTGGCCCTGTGCTTTGGAATCAGCTGGGCAGCACCCCAGACCAATTATGTCAGACCTCTGGAGGGACCCTGAGCAGCTCTACAGCCCCCTAGGTGACTTCAAGCTGCAGCTGGGGCTGGGTCCATTTTCAGGGATACCAGTGGAGAGATTTCCCAGGACCAGCCCCCCTTCCCCTCTGGTTCACCTGGGACACAGGTTCCCTTTAAGAAGTGTCCTGTCCTCACCATCCCTCCCATGCCTTCTTGAGTGCAGCAGGAAGTTGGATTTGAACTGGTTTCTGGTTTGGGTTGAGGGGATCCATCTCAGCTGCTGGGTGTCAGAGCAGCCTTGTGCCTGGCCAAGGAGCTGGTGAAGTGAGCAGGTAACCTCTGCTAAAGAAAGCAGATGTCCCTGGAAAAGCACCTGGTGCCTGAGCCCAGGCTGGGTCAGGAACTGTCTCTCAACCCTCAGGTCAGTGCCCCCAGCAAGAGTCACACCAAGACCAAGCTGCTGATTCAGCTGACGAGTCTCACGTGGCGCTGTGCCCAGGATCCCGCTCTGAGTTTCCCTCAACAAACAGCAAGTCTCAGCCTACAGCTGAGACTGTCCTTAGTTTTATCTTCATTAATGGCAAACTGTGCTGGCTCTCCTCTTTTGTAGTGAGTTTCCGTCATTTAAAAAGCGGGGATGAAGCCCACCAGGAACACAGAGCAGCTGCTGAACTGATGTGGCACAAATGACAATGCTGGCTGTGGCCTTGGGGATCCTGGTCCCAGACGGCACCAGGTGGCACCTTCCCCAAGCCTTCAGGTCAGCACCTGAACCCTGAGGGGTTAATTCCTCCGCAGGGTCGCCGTCTTCTGTGAGGGCTGGGCAAGGCAGGCTGTTTCAGTGCCCAGCGAGTCCCAGGCATGGCTGCTGTGGGGTTCTGAAGACGTGTTCAGTACACATGGATTCTGGTGGGTCTAGGAGCCACCTGCCCTGGCAGGAGGTGGTCCAGCCCTTGCTCAGAGGCCCTCCCCAGCAACAGGTGCTCTCCTCCTGGAGAAGCCAACACAGCTTCGCCTACCACAGAGCGTCGCCAGGCAGGTCCGCAGCTGTCCTCTTCTTGCTCCCAGATGCTGCCTGGCGCACACCGCGGTCCCAGCCTGCACACTGGGAAAGCCATTTGTTTCTAGCTGCTTTATCAGTCTCCTTTAAAAGGGCTCCAGTCTGCCGTCAGGAGGTCCATTTCACTTACAGTAACAAGACTAAAGGTACAGCAAGACTTTTATTGCAAAAAACCAGTTGAGGTTTACATGGCCTTAGGCCTTAAGGCCAGATGGTGGCCTGGAGTGGGGAAGGACAGGAACATTGTATTCTGAACACAACACAAACACAAGAGGAAACTACAACAGTGGGGAATTCTGCCCGATTCCATTCAGCGCCTCTGTTCTGGCACGGACCATGGACCTTCCTGCTGGGTCCTCGTCTTGGACAGGGCATTTGAAATCAGGACTTGAGGATTTTCAGGTGGTAATTTTGACTACATGCAACTTTTACCTCAGACATTGACTTCTGAGCACAAGCCCACCTAAGTCGTGGGATTTCAAGCACATTCAAGTCCCACTGGGTGCTCAGTATTCAGGCTGGAGCAAGCTGATGGTGCAGTAGCAGCATGCAGACAATCACCACAGAGTGGCTGTCCTGTGCCACAGGTTTGGATTTGATTTTGAGCCAACCTCCCAGCAGACTGCTGGATCCACCCAGGGTATGGGCTGCAATGTCTTTTCTCTGGACTCTCCTGGTGACCAGTTGGTGATTGTCATGTTGGAAATATCACCTCAGGATAATGAGAGCAGACTTTTCCTTCCTGTGGTCTTTTTTGAGATTTGTCCGGGTGAGATGTCCTTGTCAATATTTAGGTGAGCCAATCTTGTAACCAACCCTTACCATCTTGGTGAGCCGCGGGGTGGTTAAGAAACGCGGGGCACAGCAGGTAGAAAACCCAGTGCCTCACTTTGCTTTATAAAGCTGACACAGTGCGTTCTATTTAATTTCATTAGGTACAGATTTTCCATCATGCAGGCTAAGAGGCACAGTCACATGGAAATGACCTTGGGCCCTATCTTGAGGGGTCAGAGCTGGCAGTTTGAGATATAAGTATAGGAAGACTCCTCAGCACTGCAGCCATCACCTGGCAAGCAGCAGTTGGTGACAATTAGTCAAGTGTTTTAGATGAGGAATTTCAGTCTTTAACAGAGGGGTTTTGAAAAGCAGACCCTTATTTGGTCCATTTCTGAAATGGGCACCTTAGTAAATGGGCAGGCGTTTGGATCACATAGACACAGCCACAGGCAGTAAGAGGGACAAGTCCATTTCTACTCAGATCTTAAGAGGGGACCTAAAGCTGTTGGATACACTCCTCCCCATACCGGCCCAATGACAAAGAACCAAAGATGGGATTTTAAATAAATTGGTTTGTGCTGAAGAGGGAGGGAAACCTTAGTCCTGAGTCTGACTCTGGGACTCATTGCTACAAGAAAATTTGAAGTGCAAAAAAGCAAAGCTCTCTGGGATGAGTAATTAGGTTTCTTTATTAGAAATCTGCAGAATTGTTCTGCCTACAGTTCTAGGCATTCTAATTGCAAGGTGGTTTTAAAGTTAAATGATCACCAGGTTATTCCAAAAGCAAACAGCCGCAACAAACATTCTTTTAAATGGCTTTTATTGAGACAACTTTTAGGGCTTCTGCAACAATTCCAGTTAGGAGTCTGTTTATTTTCAACTTTTTAAGTGGCTGAAACCATTCTCTCAATGGCAGAAGACCCTTCCACCACCAAAGCAAAGAGGCAGCCTCATCTGCTCAATGTCCAACCAGCAGAGACCCTGGGCCACTCACACCCATGCTACTGAGCAAGTGTCTAGTTCTGCATGCAGGACACCCACCCAGGCTCAGTTCTTCCCACGTTTAAATCAGGCAGAGTTAATTCCCACAAACATGAGATGGCTTCAATTCAGCTGCTATTTCTGACTTGGTAATCTAAAGCACCTTAAATTTGGGGCTACCCTGCCCTCAATGTTGGCTGCACACAATTTTGTAACATAGGCGGTAAAACAGATCTAGAAATTCTGTGCTGGCCCCACAAACCCTACATGTTTAGTTCACTCTTAAACTTCTGCCCGCATTGTTTTTGAGAAGCGTTAATAATCTTTTAGGGAGCATCTCAGGCAACAAGAATACTTCTTGGGAGAGAGTGTTAGAAAGTTATGGAAGTCAGCCACTTTAGACCTCTTTAAGTCAATGTCTCCAGGGGTGACTGACTTGCCACGATATGGACTGGAGCATCCCATCATTTTTGCAAGGATGGAAATGCTGAACTAGTCCTGCTCTTAGCCCAAGTTGCTCTGGGGAATCTGCATAGCAAACGTATCAGCTCTGCACCTCAAGGCCCTGAATGTGGCTCTCCAAAGCCTATTAAGAGTCAAAGGCCTGTTTAGCACAACTGTTCCCATGACGAGGTGAAAAGTAACACTTCATTCGTTTAGAAGAAAAAACTAATTGGGCATTAAGATTCTGCTTGCAGATCAACGCCAATTTTTGCTTACATCCTTTTGTGACATTCATATATGTGTGTGTGTATGTATGTGAGCACAGGCTTTGTCCCTTAACAAAAGGGGAACCGAAGAACTAACGGGTGTTTATACTTTTACAGCTGAAAACACAAAACCAAAATAATCTGTAACAAGTGCCTTGAGAGAAAGCATTCTCTATGTAAATGGCAGATCTCAGTTTTCCACAAGTTTCCCTGGTGAATGTGGCTTCTGTCTCTGATGAAAGAGTGCCATAGCATCAAATGGCACAATATATAATAGACATACAGGTCTGTCGTGGTAATAAAGCAAATATTTACATTAAGCACAATACAGCAATTTATTTAGATGCTTAAAATGAATACAAAGGGAAAAAAAGATCACAAAATTATACATACTACAACAGTGTGTCATATATTAGATGGTATAAATGAACGCACCAGGGTGGTGCTTAACTAAAGATAAACTAAATATCCAAAAGGCAGCACTCATTGGTCTGCTGCTGTAACACAACACACTTTTATACAGATCTAAAAGGTGTCAAAATTAGTAGCTGCAAAGTCAATTCTTGATGTGATTTTTAGCTTAAAAGGTTTCAGAAACAGATCTGAAATACCAGTTTTTGTTTTTGACAGCTGTAATGTCAAGGATATTCAGAACAAGAAAACTTCTATAATACAAGAGAGTCCAGATATATATCTTACGTGGCTGGCCTCTGTTGCAAGATTGTACAAGGTTATGTGCAAAAACTAAGTCTGTCCAAAGGTCCATACTAGCGCAGGTTCAAGCTTTTGCTAGGTAAACTAGATATAGCATTTATTACACAGCAAGGGCAACACTAAAAAAAAGAAACAAATCTATGATGGGGCACACAATAACAATATCATAAGCATCACTTGAATAGGTCTAAAAGACTGTACAAATATACATTTCAACTATTCAGAATGAATACATGAAAAAAAAAAAAAAATCCAATTTCCCCAAGTCTACTGTACACATGAGACTGGTAGCTTGTATGTTGGCCCTACACGACCATGTGGATCAGGTAACGCTTCTCAAGGACATCCAACCAAACATTGTACAGAGGGAAAGGAATATTGAAAGGCAGATAAAAGAAACCTCTGCTTTTCCTCATGTGCGTTCGTGAGCCACCAGCTTAGGGTTTTTCACATTTAGTTACCGTGTCTGTCAGAGAAGGTTCTGAAGCCGAGATCAGCCAAACGTGCCATAGACTTAGAAATGACCAGTGGGACTGCAGTGGCCATGTGTCCCCACAGCCTGCTGACCAGTCCTCCCAAGGCAGTACCAGTTAAAGAGCTTTGCAGTCAGACTGAAAGAGAGTTCCTGCCGCTGCAGCGTGTCCCCAATGTGGCCTCCCAGGCGCTCACGCCTGCTGGCTGCTCAGTTTAACTCCGGTTAAGCTGCCGTGCATCGGCTCAGCTACTCCATCAGTCATGTTGTCAAACTGCTCCCCGTCCTCACTGTCAATTGTGCTATTCTGCCACTCAATCTGGGGGTTAGGTAAGCGCTCACTGTTGTCTGGTGTGTTCTTCCACTGTGACTGGTCCTTGGACCAAAACCCTTCCACTTTTCCATAGGAACTATTCTTCCACTTCAACTGCTCTCTGTCACCTTGCACGGGAGCCTTTTTTTTGGCAGCTGGCTTACTGCTCCTGGCATCTTCACTCTGGGAAGACTCATCAGACCAGGTTCCTGGTTTTACCTCACAAGTGTTGTCCTCGAAGTCCGACAACTGTTGGGAGCCAGGCCCACTCTCAGAGGGCGAGGCCCCGTCCTTCCACTCAACCACATCATCTTGGTCGACCTCGCTGTCAGAGGCGTCCTGCATGAGTTTGGCTGGCTCCTCAGTCAAATGAACAGTTTCATATTTTGAACCATCCTCCTCTTTTTGGTCTAGCTTCTCATCAGATTCTAAAGCATCCTCAGGAATTATCTTCGGTACATGCTCCTCTGGGTTCTCATTAGGGATTTTAGGCTCAACTTCAAAAACAGGATCAAAAGGGCTACCACTTCTATTGGAGTCTTCTTCTAAATTTTCAAAACTATCTGAGGAACTGTCATCCTCCTTCCCAAGGTTAAGCTTTTTGTCAACAGTCTTACTAGCATTGACTCTGGAATCCTTCTCATCGTGATTTTCAAACAGCCACTCCGCGTCAAAATCCATCTCATGTTTGACTTTATTTAATTCTTTCATGTTAAATCCAAGCAACACACCAGGCTTGTACTTTTCACAATCACGAACACACTTCTTCCGTTTGTTACTAAAATGGGACGCAATGTCGCTCTTCCACAACCACAAGCTGGCTGCCAACTTCTCAATTTCTCTCCTGGTGGGATAGGGCTGTTTGTTGAAATACTTTGTTAGAAAGCTTTTTCTGGCTTCATAGGAATCATCTTCGTGACCCTTGGGGTCTAAAGCTAAAACGACAGGCTCTTCAGGCTTCTCTTCAAAGCAGCCGGGTGAATCACTGTCATCATCCAACTTTCGTTTTTTCAGCAAGGGAAACTCCATTTGCTCATAGGTGCGCTTCACAGGTGCCAGACCTGGAGACTGATTAAGCCGAGAGGGTGCGTTCGTCTTATCCTGGCCGTTCTGGGTCTTTCCGACACCCCTGCAGTGCACCAGATGTAGAGTGATAGTTGAGGCGGTCATGTTGCTGGTATACACACCCAGGCAGTGGATGCATTTGTAGGTGAGCTTTTTCTCCACTGGATGAACCGTCTGAATAACCTGGTGCCTCTCTCGTAAATGATGTGCAAGTGCATCAGATATGGGTCCTTTCAGGATTGAAAAGCAAAGAGGGCAAAGGGTTTTTCCAACATCTTTCTTATAGGGCACTGCAGCTTGAGGTGAACTTTTGACAGGGATATCTGCCTTTTCCTGAACTTTTGGTTGTGGCTTTGGAGGAACTGGAGGGTTATTCTGGGCATGGTAAGCAACAGATTCAGCGGGGGCGTCCCTCAGGTTATAGGTGGTTACCAGGAGATGGATGTTAGTGTGACTTCCTTGCTGCAATGTCAAATCAAAACTCAAAGTAGAATCCGTTTTAGGTCCCATCTCTTCGTCTATGTGAACCATTCGCATGTGTGCAGCCATCTTTTCCACATCATTGAAAGTTGACCGGCAGTATGGACAAGACAGACCATGAATTAACATATGGTTGAGCAAGGTGTCTGTGGGCAAATAGCGATTACAGTAGAGGCATTTGCTAGTAAAATTGTGTATCTTCATAATGTAATTGGCCACTGCTGGGACTTTCTCAGCTTTATGTTCTTTTTCGAAGTGCACACTATAGACATTTTCAGGAAAAAGCTCATTACAGATTGTACAAATTTTCCACTTTTGAGTTGCAGAAGTATTGGCTGGGGGGGGACCTGTGGCAGCTGCAGGAGGTTTGGAACTGGACTGACCTAATACTCTGGAGGCCTGTGACTGGGAGAGGGAAGGAGACTTTAACTGGCCTGATGAGAGAGAAGAGGCATTAGCAGCCTGTAGGGAGTATCTTGCTGGTGCCTGGGACCTCTGCTCTGTCCCAAGGCCATAAGATCTTCCATTTCCACTGGGGAGTAACTGTTTCACAGACTGAGACTGCTGAGGGATGGAAACTGGTGCATTGCCACCTAGACCCAGTCTCATTGATTGACCAACGCCGTAGCCCTGGCCTACAGACTTGACTCCATAGTTATTCTGCTGCAGGTGAACATTGGACATCATGTTGACTCCTGTGGAATTTAAGTTAGGCTTTGGTATTGACAGTCGATTCACCATCTGCTGTGATGGTAAAGACCGGACATTTCCAGAAGCAAGGGCACCAATTCTTGGTGGGAGTCCCATGCCCTTTTTCTCTTGAGGTTTGGGAGCAATTAGCATCAAGGGTTTGGATCGGGGAACCACCACATTTGTGTGTCCGATCATGGCAGTGACCTGATAGCCTATGCGTTCGTGGTCTTCGATGACATGTTGTACCAAAGCTTCATAGGACTTTGGCATAAAAAGGCATCGCTTGCAGTGAATACTACACTCTTCCCGGGCACTTGAGCCTAAGGGGACTGCACCATTGAGAGACTTTTCTCCTGCCTTTGCTATGTACGGTGCTGCCACATGCTGAAAATGTTCCCTGTAAATGTGCTTCCTAACTATTTCATAAAGAGGATCTCGGTAAGTGCACTTCTTACAGTAATAAACAGCTTGCTCTACACTGTCAGCCTGCTTAGGTTTAAGGCCATCGTTTTTGTTTTTATCTTTGAAAGTGCTGAGGCTGCTACTTGGTGCGCTGGCGTTTGGAGCATGAAAAATTTTAATGTGTGTTTCCAAAGTCTTTTTGTCTGCATTGAAGGTACAGTAGGGGCAATTAAGGAGAATTCTATTTTCAAAGTCTTCACTATGAACATTCCGGAAATGACTTTTGTAGGCAGAAAAGAATTTTGAGGAAAAGGGACAAGCACTGCAGCAAAAAGGTTTTGTCCGATAGTCCTAAAGAAAACAGAAACTGGAATCAGAATGCCAGTTCAGGTAGGCAAAAAACAAGACAACTTGCTACTTTTAGAATAACAACTCTTAATGCACTGATTTCAGCATGGTTGATTTCCTCTTGCAGAATAAATTTATGAAAGAGATACTCATATAAAAAAGCTATTTTAAACCAGCTATTTTAATTTGTGTCCCTACGTGTAAATTAAAAAACTCAACACCAAGTTCTTCCTCACTGTTTAGAAAAGACTAGAGTCATATTTATTGGTTTCTGACAAAACAAAGACAAATGGCTTCAATATAAACATTTTACAGTTAGAAATAATCATGAGTTGAGTGCAGTGGTACATGTAATCCCAGGTCTGCAATCCCAGAGGTTACAGACCCAGAGGCTCAGGAGGCTGAGGTTGGAGAACTTCCAAGTTCAAGGCCAGCCTCAGCAACTTAATGAGGTCTTAACCAATTCAGTGAGATCCTACCTTAACATAATAAAAAATAAAAAGGACTAGGGATGTAGCTCAGTGATAAAGTACTCCAGGATTCAATTCTTAGTACCAAAATAAACAAACAAATAAACAAAACAAACCATGAAATCATCCTCAGTTTGTAAATCAGGAACTTTTAGGGCTTCAGATTTATGATATAGTAAAATTCAGGGCTCAGAATATTTAATGCAATTAAGACAATTTACAAAAAAATATTTTTAGTTGTAGGTGAACACAATATCTTTATTTATTTATTTTTTTAAAGGTGGTGCTGAGGATCATCGAACCCAGTGCCTCACACATGTAGGCAAGCTCCCTACCACTGAGCCACAACCCAGCCCTGCAATCAGACTTTTTTAAGAGATAAAGATATATCATTTTGAAAGTATACTATAGTATTCACACTTCACTGCTAATTAAAAACCTACTGATTTGTAAAGTCAGCTTTTTTCTTTAAGTTTTGCTATTCTTTTTCAAATAGGAGTAGCTTCAAAAGGGTAACGAAGTGACAGCTGCTTTAATTCAAATTAATATGTCAAATAAAAATGTCCTATAGACTGTGAAGGTTGCCTGATGTTATGCATTAATGCATATGGATCACACTGATATCAAATGATGATATGACTATATCATATAATTATATAATTCTGATATCATATGACTGTTTCAGAATTATGACAGTTAACAATTATATAGTTAAGTGCTCCTAAATGGAGACAGGGAAACATGCTCAAGGAGAGGTTGTTTCTCCCTAGAAATCTGCTTTTTTTCAGAGGCCACCTTGAACCAAAATGAGATTCTCTGGTTTTCCTCAAGACTCAACTCTTCTCTAGAATTAGGCTGTGAAACTCTGATTCATAAAGCTGACGTATGGTGTGCCCACCTAGAAAGCTCTCCATGAGAAGACTACTGGTTAATAACTTTCCCTAGAATATGAGTAAGAAAGAACCACCTAAACACCTGTGTTAGAGTCTGAAAGGATGAACTCCCTGTTGAGTATGTTCCAACAGATGAACAATCACTAGTGCAGGGTTAGAACTTTTAATTTGAATTAACAATCATTTTTTCCTACGGATAAACAAACACCGTCTATAATCCCCTCTTTCTTATTTCTTTCATTTATCTGTGATTGTTGGCACCACAATTATTGTTTTTAATGCCAATTTACAAAAAGTTAAATATCTGTCACTGCCATACTACAGTCACCTACCCCACCCTCTCAGAAACTGGGTGCCACCAACAGACAAATAAGAAAACCTTAATAGAAGAGTATGACCTTCCTTCTCTAGCAAACATAAAGATGGCAACACAGACAAGATAAACAGACTGATGGAGAAAACATTTCAGAAACAAAAGTATCAAGGCACTTGTAAAAGGGCAGTCTGCTACACCCCAGGCCTTCAAACTTTTTAAAAACAAAATCTTCTTTTGTTCTTTCACTTGGAAGTTCAGTACAGTGACAAAAAGACAAAAAGTTCTTTACTTTTCCCTACCACTTAGGAAAATACAGAGTTTTGCAATCTTCCATGTTAGGTTATTATCCATCAACACTGCATGACTGTGAAAGGCCTAGAGCCGAAGTTGGGGTGTACCGAGGATTACTGCCATTTGGGGAAGTCTTTTGTGCCACTTACCTGGTTTTTTGTAAGTGAAGGGTCCCACAGTCCTACATCTTCCCATGTAGTGTTTTTCAAATAAAAGTCATTAGGTTCAAACTGCTTAAAATCCTAGAAAACAGTGAAAGAAGTTTACAAAAACATAGTGGCATCAACTTTACATTTACATGTAAATCCTACCTCTTAGCCAGGGTTGGGGAGAAGCACAGGAAAACCAACCCCAAGACCTAAACTAGGAATGGTAAAGCTCTTATGATTTACAGAAAAGCATATGGCATTAAACATTTTATAGCTATACTCCCCTAGTGGTCAGCCAGGCTTCCAGTGAAACTGATGGAAGTTCTATTTAAGTAAAAAATCCAGTCACATGTCAATACCAGTAGAGCACCATGGCTCATCAAGGGTAACACTGGAGGGGGGTCTCTGATGGGTCAAAAGGGCCAACAAATGTTCACTAATAGCTCTGCAGGTGCGATATTCTGGTTCTGTGGGGGGAAAAAAGATATTTTGGGGGATGGAGTGGGAGATCAATCAGGAAGAAAACTCAGGACTTTTAAACCCAAAAAGGAGGAAAGAAAGCTATTCAAAGATAGTAAGCAATGTGATGTTAAGTTTGTAGTCTTCTGTAAAAAAACTAAATCCCCCCAACCCCCACCCCCCGCCCCCACAAGATAAAAAAATCTTAGGATAAAAATCCCCTTGCTTCTAAATGGTTCACAGTTTGGGGTGGAAAAATCAAGTACATGCAAATTCCAGAGTATATAATGTATATAGTAACAGGAGGAACAAATCAAACATAGGATAGAAAAGGTACCTTAATATTTGCATTATTTATTTCTGTGAAGATGACCCCACGGAGTGCAGAGTTGAATGGACTGTTTTATCTGGGCCGATCTACCTGAACTTGAGCGGTTGAAGAGGGGCTACTTCCACACTGGGGACCACACAACTAGAGAAGCCCACTTTTGAGAAGCTTCAGTCTCCACAATATGCCCCTGGAGTATTATTAGTGGGATTCAGGAAAAGAAAACTTGTTCTGTGAATGAATTGCTTTTATACTCCCAATTTTATTCAAACATGTTCCAAGCACCTCATGTATGCCAAGCACTGTGTAGGTGCTGGGGATAAACCGACAAACAAGGTGGTTATGGCCCCTGGCCAGGAGAAACTTACAGGTTAGTGGGGAAAACAGCTTGAAACATTTCTTTTCAATCAGAGCTTCTGACCAATTAACCATAAGATTTGGAGCAATGAGAACTGGAAAAGGAGGAGACATTGTACTGGTATCCCACTGGGCTGTATAAAGCTCACAGAATAAAAAGGCTAGAAAAACAGTTTGTAAAGGCCAAACTGTTAACAAGGGGAAGAAAATAGTCTCTGATGGGTCAAAAGGGCCAACAAATGCTCAAATCCTAAGGAAAGAGACGACAAGCACCCAAACAACCATGCCTCAACAATCAGAAGGTCACCAGAACATTCAGGCCTATCAGAATGAGAACAGGCTCGAGTCTACAGCCCCCTTCCTCAGCTGCTCCCCTCCTCCGACTGCAAACTGTAGATAAGAATTCCTATGCTCCCCCCCACCAAAGGTGGTGTTTGTTTTGAGGACTAAATTCATAGACAATCTTAAAGTACGTAGTGCAACTGTCTGACATGCTCCAGCCCTCCATGACAGCTGTGTCTGCTTCAGGATGCAAAGATCAAAGAGCCCATTTTAGGGACAAAGGAACAAGTTATGCTTAGAGTTTTGGCGAAGCTAATGCTATGGTTAGAATTCAGAATCACACCTAACATTTAGCGATCCTGACCATTGACACAAAGTAATGGATCAGAAGTGGAGTCACGTTAAAATTAAAAAAACGGCATGCTACTTACTTCTATATGTTCTTTACAGTATTCCAACCCAATGTCACTAAGTATTTTTTTCACAGTTTTCCGGGCTTTTCTTAAACTGCCAAGATTGTTGACAGGAAGTTGGAACATAGTTTCTATTGGAAAAAAAAATTTAAGTCAAAGTCAAAACATGTACAACTTGTAATATTTACTAATCCACTGATGATAGACTCCCAAACCCTGGCTCCATCTCACAAAAAAGGTGAGTAGATATCCTTATCTGGTATTGTTTGAATACTTAAAGCAGGCAGGCAAAAATAAGAGCTCTTATTTTTCCTATTTTTAATTTGAGATGGGGCTTTGCAATGCTGCCCAGGCTGGCTCAGAACTCACACTCCTCCTGCCTCAACCTCCCAAGGAGCTGGGATCATAGGTGTGCGCCACCACACCTGGCAGATGTTTTCTATTTTTTGACAGGATATTTTATGCTACAGATTGACTTCTGAGTCTAATCTGGCACAATTCTGATAGGCTTTAAAAAACCATTCCAGTGATGATCTTAAAGTTGAGAATTAGGAAAATTATACCAACCAATTATTTTTAAATCAAGTATGAGTGCTTTTCTCCTTGTGATGTTGAACCTCTGAAAATAGAAAGTGCTCAGCATTCCAGCATGATTACCACACAATTGTGTCATGAAAAAAAGGTTTTTGTGGTTTGGGAACTGTCCTGTAGTTTCTTTGTATTCCCCAAACTAAAGACACCAACAGCTGTGTGACTCACTCCTGAGCTGGCAACACACCTGGACAAAGGCACTCACTATGGCCACTGAATGAATGTTGAGATGGGGAAAGAAAAGGATGAGGGCTGTAGGCTAGCTTAGGGCATCCTTTGGAGAAAACCAAAAGCCTGTATGTAAGGGAATTGAAAAATTGTTTGTCCTAGTACATTTTATCAGAAATCTAGATCCATTTTCCCAAGTTTCTTAAAAACCAAGATTTGTGTTTAATAATAAAATAAAATTAGTAAAATTTAGGCACTTGAAAGATTGTATATTTTCCAAAGTGACCATAAAACTTTCATAAAGTCTGGCAAGAATTTGTCATCAATTTAATAATCCAAATCCAAAGCAATTTTTCAGAATAAAGTAGCTCTAAGAGCAAAACCAGCAAAAACAAATGCCAAAACACCAGGAATTCAAATTTAATATATGCAAATCTGGCCTTCTAATTAATAAAGGCTGTTAGGCTATAATACCACTACCATTTGTAAACTTCAAGTCAACTAATCCAATTGTAATATCATGTTACTTCATTTATTAGTCTACTCCAAAAATCAACATTAAACTATGAAAAATGGAAGGGAGGGGTGGAACCTACTAAAACAAACAACTCCCAGAAATTCTGAATTTGGACATCTTACTAACACTTAGAAGTCTGAAAATATCCTATACACAGCACTAAAAGTTTAACTGAACCCCAAAGAGAAAAGCATTAATTGAAACCACTTCTCAGCCTTATCAAGCTAACTTTAAACAGTGGCTTTGGTGTCCCTGTTTTCTCTGCCATGTCAGTACAGGAATATAAACAAAGCCGGTTCCCTTCTCATTATCCTCCAGCCAGGAGCTCCTCCTCCCACAAAAGGCTACATGCAAACGTCTTAGTCTTTTCTATGCCTACCACAACACAAACGACTCCTCAAGTCTCACCTGACTCTACCAGTCAATGTTAGAATTATGAGGGACCATGTGATACAGAACAAGGGTCCTATATTTTTTCATCCTATTACTGTTAAGAAATCTAAGTTCAAATCAATTGTTGGTTTCAGGATTCATTAATGTTATGATTTTACTTTTGTTTAAATTACCACAAGCCTCAAACCCCTTTGAATTAGAAACTTAAGATACTTCAGTGACTGAGGGCTGGGATCAGAATAAGAAATTGTCTTTGAGATCAAGGGCCCTTTCTTCACTTTTGAAGGTAAAGAAAAACAAAATGTTTACAATCATTACTCTTAGGAAGGAAGATGGCTTACAATAATGTCAGTCTCTATCCTAGAGATGAACTTTTGACAGCAGTTCAGAGGGATAGGTGTATTTTTTCCCTTGGTGGCTAATACACACTCTTTAGCCTTCTTGGTTATCACGATGGTCATTTTTACTATTATCCCAATCCTAATCCCAAGAAGAGCTTTCTTTCATCTTATGGCATTAAAAAAGGAAAAAAAAAAAAATGGATCATTTAATGGAGCTACACTCACTCATCTTCAGAGCACCTACACTTTGCCAGTCACTTTGTTGGGATGAGAGGTAAATGCCACACAGCCTGCCCCTTTAAAGATGCACTGCTGCTGGAAACGGTCCCAGGGGCAAGCAGAAGGCCCTGAAGCAGCAGAGTTCAGACACTTGTGCCAGTGGAGTCTCCTCTTAGAATCACCCTGCACCACACAGATGTGCTGTCAGCTTAGGAGGTCCCCCTCCACTGGAGCAAAATGTATATAACCAACAAGTCTCCTTATTGGGTGACCAATAAGAGTATTTAATCTCTGTAGATACTGATAAAAACAGAGTTGAACATATGCTCCAAACATGACAGTGATGCTAAAGGAGAGTGGGGACCTGCCACCACCTGAAGAAGGCAGAGGGAGAAAAGATGCCTAAAGGACAGCACTCCTCAGTGGCCCTGCCCCCAGGCTTTTCAGATATATGAGCAAGCACATTATCATTTCTGCTTAAGCTTTGTTCCAACTAAGTCTTGGGAGAACCACTGGGCAGTGCCATAGGAGAGGGAGTAATCAAGAGGGAAAATGGGGCATTTTATACTGAAGAGTCGTACTTGTGAATGGGTCTAGTTAGAAGTAGAGTTTGTCAGGAGATGTAGTTATTCTCAAAAATGCCTTTGTTCTATTTCATTAATCCAAAACAAAGAGAGGTATGGAAGGGGTCAAAACACTTCCTAAATTCTAAAAGATGTGGGGGAAAGTTTAATAACCTACTAGTAACAGTTAACAGTCGCAAATGTTGTATTTATGACCGAAAGTAGCTTTCTGGTAAGCATCTGCCATCTGATGAACTAGATTAAAACCATTGTTTTTTGAGAATGATTTGAATACATTTTTTTTGACTGGACTAACCATTCTCTTTCCTATGGATCTTGGCAAATTATACCCAAACCTACAGATGAGGTCCCAGACATTAAAGTGTATTAATCCAGGCCACCTCCTACTCATGGTGCTTTCTTAGAAAGCAAGAGTCAATGGCTGGAGATTCACCTAGGCCCTAAGGTGATGGATAAATGAAAACCACATAAATAATACCCACATTCCAACCCCCCTCCACCCCTCCAAATATCAAAAGCAAAAAGCACTTTTTTTAGTTTAAACACCAAGCAGGTAAATAAAGGTAAAGAGAGCTGGATCAACGGAAATAATCCCTCCGTAGGCCGACATCAATAATCCACCAAAGAGGCCATTAACTGACAAACCTATTGCAAACAACTACTCTGCCAAAAGCTCTGGGTCTAGTCAGTCCGTACTCAGGGTTGAAGGAGGAAAATCCAACAGATGACAGTGCCAATTTGGGAGCTTAGGTTAAGTTTGCAGGACACAATACAATACCACCTGTAAACCCTTGTCCAGGCATAGAAAAATCAATCCAGGAAGAAAAACAAGCCTCCAAATTAAATGTGTCCATAGTACATATTAAGCTATTTCAATTAAAAATCTAATACAGCGTTTTCTAGAATGTTTTCCTATTTTAATGTGCATTCTTACTTATGTTTCCAGAATTTTTAAAAAGTATTTTTTAATTGTAAAATGGATGTTTTAGTTAATTAATTTATATGCGGTGCTGAGGATCAAACCCAGGGCTTCACAAATGCCAGGCAAGTGCTCTTCCACTGAGCCACAACTCCAGCCCCTCCAGAATTTCTAACAGTATATGGTGCTTATTTAATGTCAGTATACATACAACAGCGAATATGACAATGTGTCCAATTATACATTGTAGGTATAATCCGCTCTTACACTGAGAACTACAAGGATGGTTCGTTATTTCTGGTAACACCTAAACACAAGCTGCTTACTCCAAATAAGTGGTTTTCTTTCTTTCTTTTTTTTTTTTTTAAGAGTATATTCTTTTTTAAAAAATATGTATTTTATTTTCTTTTTTAAAAATGTGGTGCTGAGGATTGAACCCAGGGCCTCGCACGCGCAAGGCAAGTGCTCCACCACCCAGCCCCAGTCCTCAAACCAGTGGTTTTTCAATCCCCGACTTTTCTGCAGTGCTGGGAAGGGACCCAGGCAGGGTCTCATTCATGTTAGACAGTGCTCTACTAAGCTACACACCAGTGCACCTTTTTTTCTTAAAAGTTTTGAAACCCTCATTTCCAAAGGAATCTTAAGTGAAATATTAGAGATAAAAAGTGGAGAGAGATGGTTACATTTTAAAGGGAGAGGGAAAAATATCTTGCTTCTAAGCCTCAATCTCCTTGAAACACAACAGTCAAATCAAGAAAGTGGTATAGATTTATGCCAAAGGGACAGTCTACTGAGATGCAGACTCTGGTGCCCAGTGGGCAATTCTACTAAAGCAAAATTTTAACAGTTCTCTGAAAAATCTCTATAAATAAAATTAGTCTGATTAGTTTATGAAGTTGCAGGAGTCCACACAGGAAGCTCAAAGGATCAGAACATACATTTATACTGTGATGCTGTCTCTTTAATATTTCTACATTAAAGTTATAAAGAAAAATACAGTGGTAGAAGGGGTTTAAAGGCTGGAAATGATGCTACTTACTACTAGTGAAGAAAAATGGCAGCTAAACAGAAAATTAAGAAGACATTCAAGTTACTACTTTATATAAACTATGTCATTTTTCATAACATTAGCAACCCAAATTAATATGTAGGAAACTCAGACCCTTGATACTGAACTAAAAATGAAGTACTCCAATTAATGCTGATGCTAGCTAATATCTATCTAAAGATCTCATAACCCCCATTGAGGTTCCAGAGATTTTTGAAGTTTCTTTAAATCAATGGGCTAACTTAAAATGCTAAGTTATGCTGGCAATCTTCTAAGGGGAGGCATTTATAATAAGATTCTTATAAGGAGAATCAAAGCATCAGTTACTTTACTGCTGCTCCTGATAACACTTTCTTCTTCTTCTTCTTGAGAACAGATCTTCTTGTGGCACACACTTGAAATCCCAACTACTCGGGAGGCTGAGACAAGAAGATCCCAAGTCCAAGGCAGCTCTGGCAACTTAGCAAGACCCGTCAAAAAAGGGGTGTGTGTGGATGTAAGCACAATAATGAAGCACCTCTGGGCTCAATCCCCAGTACTGAAAAGGGGGAGGGATGACACAAACCATTTAGGCTGAATAAAATACAATTCCCATATTCATGCAGTCTCTTTCCTATGGCAACATAATTAATACCTGTCAACAAAATCACTGAGTCAAAGTGTGGTCATGGTAACCCGTAAGCCCTTATCATTCTCAACTCTACTGGGACTTGCATCTGAAGCAGCAAGCACAAACACCTATATTTGCTTTAAGAGTGTCACTAAGTGCTACATTTAAACTAAACTATCAGTAAAAAAATGTATATAGTTACATTTTTATGAATGAACCCTATACAGCCTTGCTAGAACAGTCCTCCAGTGAGTGACTAGTTGAAAGCTTGCATCCAGCCTGAAAGCAATCCTCCATCCCATCTTTTTCTAAAACACAGCCCTGGGCAGCAGAAGCTCCTCTTTCACTCTTCTGCATGCAGGCAGAAAGGTGACCTGCAAGATGCCAGCAGTTCTTCACAGAGCGGTAGCTCAGGGGTCTCCTCCTTTCACCACCTTCCAATCCTAAAAAGCTAAGTAACAGATCATTTTTTGACTATCTACAGGCAGAATGATAAAACTACAAAAAGTAAGAAAATAAAGTTTGGTCTCCTCTTTCCTTAAGCTAAGCAGATGTACAGTAGAGCTGAGACTAAAACAGAGGGCTTTCTGGAAAGCCAGGAGGACTAAGAAAAACTACTTTGCAAATGATGACACGTTTGTACTGAAAGCTAAAATCTGAATAGTAAACATTAATTATATTGCTAGGATAATCATGTCTTTAAAGACAAGAGCAGACAGAAAATGTTACTAATTTCCGTTTTCTTCTCTTTTAAATCACTAATGGTATTGGACTTGTACTTTTCTCCCAGTTTAGTAATAAAGGATACTCAATTAATAAAACACTACACAAAATTGCCTACAAACACACACACACACACACACACACACCCCACACACACACCACACACACACACACACTCAAGACCATTTTCTTCACATTTTAAATCTCAATTATTTAATTCTTTACAATTAAGTTTTTATAACTCTTTCTGGAATAGGGAGACTAAGTTTATGCAAGGCAAAATGATAATATGTATCTAAACACAGCATCCTATACAAAAACATTTATAGGATTTTTGGTGATTTTCTGTAATAGTGACTGAACCCCTTCCACCAACAACCCTGCTCCAAAGAGCCATCATCTCTTTGCTGGTCACTGTAGGGGAATACTCTTATACCCAACAGCTCATTTCAAAAGTTTACTTTTTACAATTTATAAACTGTATATTGCTTTTTAATTCAGCTGTTGAATAATTCTCTAGCCACGCGATAGCCTTTCAAAGTTTTAAGACACCCCCTATCCCTGCCCTTCCAATTCTTCCCCCTTCTACCAGCTAACCATGGTTTTTTTTTTTTCCACTCCTGTGATTTTTATAGGCCATTCTCCCCCAATGGCTGGGCTCTCATTTATCAATTTTCCTTGTATCTTGCATAAACTGTTACACTGGATGGGACAAATGAAAGAGCGAATTCTGGACATTATTATTTTTAAACTTTTTTTTATTGTGCATTATAATAATACAGAATAGTGGGATTCATTGACACATTTGTGCATGCACATGACACAATTAAATCAACTTATTATTCTTTAAAGTAGTGCTCCTGAAATATGCATTTGTGTTGCAAGTGGCTACTTCCCATATGACTATAGCCAATTAAAACCTTTATTTATTTATTTTTTAGTTCTTGGTGGACACAACATCTTTATTTTATTTTTATGTGGTGCTGAGGATTGAACCCAGCACCCGGCGCATGCCAGACGAGTGCGTTACCGCTTGAGCCACATCCCCAGGCCCCAAATAAACCTTTAAACAACAACAACAACACTTGAGCTGCCCTTTTCAGTTAGCTTGTTCAGCTAGTAAGGAAAAAAAAAGATACTTTTTTGTTGTTGTTGTAGTTTGCAGAGCTGGGGATGGAATCCATGACTTCATCCATGCCAGGAAAACATTCTACCATGAGCCCCACTCCAGCTCAATACTTTTACTTCAAGAATCTCCAGTCTTTCAGTTTCTCAGCTGTAGGGACATGAGCACTCTGTTAAAATGAAAAAGGCGGCAAAAAGATTCATTTTCCTCATGATATTAATTGAAATCTGTTATCAAAAAGTAGCACTAAAAGAAACCTAAAGGTTGCCTAATGTGAATTTTCCTCATTTTAAAGATTAGCACACAAGCAGGTGAATCAACTACTTGTCTTTGAGAGTGCTGGGTCTTGAGGTCATACCCAGGTCCATGGTGCAGTGGTGCTCCTCCCACTGCCCATGCTGATTAGGTTCTAATATCTAACATTCATTACAAACAGCATGCTATATACTTACATCTGAAAGTACCACAACTTCAACACTCTAAGTTGAAATGGTCTTAAAGTATTGAATAGCTACAGAGCACAAGTGGTGATACAGAGATTAGATGAGATATACATCCAAGGTCAGTTGGATGATCCCATCACATCCAGAAAAGAATGGAAACAGCTCTGTGAACACTTGTCTTACAATGCTCTTATCACTTTGAATGTCAACAGCTACTAGATAGTCACTTATGCAGTACCTTTTTCTGTCCAAATCACAATGGTACTATTTTGAAAAAGGAAAACCACAACCTTGGCATCCTTGACACGACAGTTTTTCAAAAAGCAGATGTCTCTTGCTTGTTCCTCCTTTATCTTCCCATTGCTTATCCTCAGTATGCATGTTCTTCTGAAAGCTGCAGAGGCTCTGACACCCCTTTCCTTTGTTTGGAAGGAGGTATTAGCAGGAGGTTATTCCACTCAACTACCCCAACCTCCTTCTCCCAAATAAAGGTTCTTTTTGTTCCAAATGGATAAGAAAACAAGAACATGCGTCCACACAAGAACTTGTACATGTGTGTTCTCAGCAGCATTATTCATAATAACTCCAAAGCAGAAACAACTTAAAAACTAACTGATGGAGAATATATTCATATAATGGGATATGATTCAGTGACAAAAGGAATAAAATATTAATATATGTTCCAGCAAAGCTGAACCCTGCAAATAAGTCAACGAACCCAGTGACAAAAGGTCATATATTGTATGGTTGTTTATACAAGATGTCCTGAATGGGCACATGTGCAGACACAGAAAGGAGATTATGGCCAAGGGAGTTGGAAAGGAGATTGCTTTCTAAATGGTACTACTAGGTTTCTTTTTGGGGTGATAAAAATGTTCTGAAATTGATGACGGTGCTAGCTGCACATCTCTGGATACTCTAAAAACCACTGAATTAAATGGGTACAATTATATCATATAAATTAATCTCATTTTGTATTTTTTTCCCCTTTTTTTACAATATTGGGATTGAACCCACCAGGGCCTCACACATGCTAGGGCAGGAGGTCTACCACTGAGTTAAATCCCTTGAACTGTATGAATCTCGATAAAGCCGTTACCAAAGTAAACAAATATGCAAAATACAGATGAAGCAAAAAACATAACCTCCACAAATTTACCTGAAGGCAAGCAACAATACAAGGGAATTGTTAATATAATTTATCCTTCCAAATTTTTATGCACGCACGCATATATATATATATATATATTTATTTATTTATTTTAGTACTGGACATTGAACACAGAGCTTCACACATGCTAGGCAACAGCTCTAACAGTGAGCACTACTCACAGCTCTGTTTTCCCTTTCCAAAATAAATAGAATATATGTATTTTAGTGTTTAAGAAAACCAAAGTAGCTTGAAAATTTTGTAAATTATTTTTTATTAAAAAAACGGTGCTTTTCAGTAAGACACTAGCCATAAGAGGATTAATGAAGCACCTGAAATGTGACTACTCTGAATTGACATCTTCTTCTTCTTTTTTTTTTTTTTTTAAAGTACTGGGACTGAACCCAGGGCTACTTCACCTTTAAGCTAAAATCCATCCCTAGCCATTTTTATTTTTTATTTTGAGACAGGGTCTCGATAAGTTGCTGAGGTTGGCTTTGAACTTGTAATCCTGCCTCAACCTCCTGAGTCACTGGAATTATACGCATGAACCATCATGCCCAGCTGAGATATGCTTTTAAAATACAAAATACCCTCTCAATTTCTAAGACTTATTATGAAAATAAGAACCTGATAAGTCAAAACATTTTAGATTATGCTGAAATAATAATACTTTAGATATATTAGGGTCAAAATATTATTAAAATTCATTTCACTTTTTACTTTAAAAAAAGTGGCTACCAGAAACACTGATGAACCTTGAAGACATCATACTAAGTCAAATAAACCAGTCACAAAAGTATGATTCCACTCATGAGGTATTTAAGAGTAGTCCAATCTAAGAGACAGAAAGTAGATTGGTTGCGTAATTTTAATTTTGCAAGATAAAAAATTCTATAACTTAATGCCACTATACTGTACACTTTAAAAGTGGCTAAGAGGAAAGTTTGTTATTAAAATTAAAGACATGGGCTGGGATTGTGGCTCAGTGGTAGAGCGCTTGCCTAGTATGTATGAGGCACTGGATTCAATTCTCAGCACCATATAAAAATAAATAAATAAAATAAAGGTCCATCAACATCTAAAAAATATTAAAAATAAATAAATAAAATTAAAGACAACTTTTTAAAATGTAGCTGTTAAAAAATTTAAGGAAATAGCAATGACTATGAAAGCAGATAAGGTATGCTTCAATTTTAATAGCAGCAGAGCAGCTTGTGTTCAAAACCAGAGGCATTTATCATTGATGGGGATGTGTCAAAGCTATGACTACTATGCATTTGTTAAGATTCCCTGGAACATGATAGATTGTCTAGAGCAAGTCCCTGGATGTAGGATAGAACTGAGGCCTTTACAAATGTCCAGACCATTTTGGATATTGTTAAATGAGTGATTCTATGGAATCTGGGTGGTCCCAAAACTAAGTTCTAAGACAGACTGACTGACTGACTGACCGACCAACCAACCAACAACCGACCGACCGACCGACCAACCAGCCAGAGCTCACTATCTTGGTAAACATGCTCCTCGTCAAGAAGCCGTGTAACACATCACTCTTGGCAACAAAGGTCCTGATTGGCTTTGCCCTGACTAATAGGTCTAATACAGCTGGAGGCAATTCAATGAGAAGCTCAATGCTTTTCAGCCGTGTGTGGCATCACAGAAAAGCACTTTTCAGAGAAGCTCCTTGTTCAATCAAAAATAAATAAAGAAATAAATAAAGAAATAAGCCAGGTGTGGTGGCACATGTCTGCGATTTCAGCAGCCTGGCCAACTGAAGGCCTGAGACTTTGTCTCAAAAATCAAAAAAAAGAAAACCAAAAAAACCGGGGGGGAGATGCCCTGGAGATGTAGCTCAGTCGTCAGGAGCCCCTGGGTTCAATCTGCTGTAGCAATAAATAAATAAATAAATAATTTAAAGTTTCTTTTAGTTACAAGAGTAGAATTATAAAAGGGTAAAGGTCCTGGGGGAGGGTGAAACAGGAATCCTTATGAAAGGTAGCAGAATGAAAAAAAAATTAATGGTTCTTTAAGCAAGGTTTGTTTTTCTTCATGTTGGTGTAGTTTATTAATAGACCAACAATAAAATGGTAAATAACAGCATGGTTCATAACGTTATCAGTCATTAAACTTATAATCATACTGGGATCTAAAAGCTTTATTTTAAATGCTAATCACAGAGATTTAGAAAAAATGACTTAAAACTATAAATTATACAGTTAGTAAAGAGGTACTCATGCCTGTATAATATAATTACAATGTATGTTTTTTCAGCAGATTAATTTTCATGATCTCAATTGATGGACTAAATAGAACTCTTATATGCAGGACAAGGTTGCCATCCCACTATTTAAGAAGGTCCATTAAAAATATACTGATAATCAAGTGTGGAGGCATCTATCTGTAATCCCAGCTACCTGGGAGGCTGAGGCAAGAGGATCCCAAATTTGAGGCCAACTTCCTCAATTTAGTGAGAAGTCCTAAGCTACTTAGCAAGACCCTGTCTCAAAAAATAAAAAGGGCTGGTAATGTAGGCTCAACGGTAAAACACTGCTGGGTTCAATCCTCATGACAGAACAAAACAAAGACACCGCTTGGTTTTTTAGCTCCATCTCTAGAACCCACATGAATGAGGAGTTCTTTCCTAGAAAAGGCATGCAGATGTAATGCTCCATAAATACAGTAATGCATCACCAACTAAGTACTAGGAAGCTTCAGAGGAGGGAAAGTTCTTCCTCAACAGAGAGAGTGGAAGTAGTTACTGAGTTGAGGTTGCTAAGCTAGGTTGAGTATCTGTTCAATATTATTGCAAAAAACTGGCACAGTGCCACAGGGAGGAAATCAGAAAAGTTCTAGGAACTACTGCTGGTCAAGCTTCTGAGTGATCATGACAAGGTTGGAAAGACCAGCTCAAGTTAGAAGGACTTGAATAAGGAGCTGCAGTTCACTGCATGTCTGCAAGGCATCTGAGAGGCTGCAGGTACTGAAATAGAGAAGTGCTGTGACAGGACATTTTCTGGTAGTGGTGCTGGGAACTGAACTCAGGAATGCTAGACAAGGGCTCTACGACCGAGCTACATTCCCAGCCCCAAGAAGTGATATGACTTTAATGGTACCTTCAGAGGATGACTCTGGTTGTGATCAGCAGGTTCCATTAAGAAAGGCTGGAGTGGACACCACACTTAGCCAGAGTCAACCGAGGGAGCCTATACCCACTCTAAACTTACTCAATCTGGAAGGTCCATGAAACCATCACTGTCTTAGGAATGACACAGAGGTCAGAGAGAAAGGAAAAAAGAACCTTTTCAAGGATACCTTTATAGCCTAAATTAAAGTTTGTGTTCTCCTAGAAGATTCCTGTTTTCATGGACAAAAATTTATTTGACCTATGAGCCCCGTGTAAAATTTCTTTCACCTCACAGTCTAACTTGTTTGTGATCCAAAAGCCTAGAGGTCTGTTTCCTTATGTAAAACCAGAAGGACACTACTCCACTGTTCCAATGTCAGAAAGATTAAATGAGATGCTGCAAGTTAATGCTTAAAGCAATAACCATTATTACCTTAAACCAGATCAGATTCTAAAATAATCACTTTGAAAATTCTTAGTATTCTGAGTAAAACACGAGGGTATAAACTTGGACTATTATTTTTCCTGAGAAGCAGATGTGGTCACCATAACATCTGTTCCTGTATACATTAAAATGTACATTTGTATGTACACAAAGCAGTGCTTTTCTGCAGTGTTTTAAATGCACCCTTATGAGGCATTCAAGTTAGTTAGCATATTCTTAACTTTAACAAGCTCAGTGGTATTTAATATGCTTATGCATTAGAACACCAGCAACTTCTGTACATAAACCTAGTGACTTGCAGTTATGTAGAAACCTCAAGGTGTGATCAAGATTTTGCAAATTATTATTTTTTTAAACACACGGGTTACTCCTTTATTAATTTTTATGTGGTGCTGAGAGTCAAACTCAGTGCCTCACATATGCTAAGCAAGTGCTCTACCGCTGAGTGCTAAGCCACAACCCCAGCCCTGGGTTACTCCCTTTTTAAGACATTCATACCAAAAGACCAGTGCCAATAACTGGAAACTGCTATTGTACCGCTGCTTCTCCTGCTACTTTGATTAGATTTCAGACAACAAGCCTAACCATGATCACCAGGAATTTCTAGTACACTGATGGAACTTGTGGTTTTCAGGTTATTCTCACGAAGAAATGTAACATGTACATACTGATGGAGGGGAAGATGACCCCTGAAGGAGAAGGTGAAAGCTGAGCAACCTCTAGTCTGACTCCTTAAACCTTCATCAGTTTGAGTTCACATACAATTTTATATAAAAAGGGTATGTGTGGGCGTGGGGAGAAGAGATGCCTTACTGTTTACAGGAAAAAAAAAAAAAAAGACTGAAGACACTTTCTTTTTTCTTTGTTTTGGGCACTGGGGAATGAACCCAGGGGCACTTAACAACTGAGTCACATCCGTTTCTGAGATAGAACGTCGCTAAGTTACTGAGTTTGGCCTCAAACTTGCCAATCTCCTGCCTCAGCCTCCCGAGTTACTGGGACTACAGGTGTTACTCACAGGTGTTACTCACATGCCTGGATAAGACTGAACACAATTTCTAATACTCCAATCTAGATTTGGGGAGTGTGTGAGATGGGGAACACTTCTCATTTCACTTTTAAACAGGCATTGCAGCAAGGCAGGGATACATCATCAAGAGTGACTTCAGCACTCTGCTACTTAAGAAAGAATTTCACAGGCTTAAGAGAAATGTGAAAAAGGGAAATAACTCACAAGTGGGCTTAAGAGGACAAGCAGATATGCCCATTTATAATCACTATAGAAACATGCCACATCTTTGCATCTAAATGGTATAAGACAAAAAGTTACTCACTGAGAAATAATCTCCTCAAATTAATGGGAAATGAATTTTTCATCATTCTTGAATCAGAGTAATTTTTATAAACCATGCTCTCATTTCTAAACTATATCCCAGAGTCTAGGCTTAACCAAAAGCAGTTTTTCAAAAGCATTTTTTAAAATTGGAAGAATAGTTGTACTCATATGGTGTTAAGTAACAAAACAGGTTACCAAACAATACAACCAACAAGTACATTTTAATAATAAGTGAATAAATAAGTGTTTATTCCTAGGGAATAAAAAAATTTTGTGATGGGATTTCAAGTTATTTTTAGTTTCTTGTTTTGGCTAATCTGTAATTTTTTAAATTGGTTCTTCTACTTATACATGACAGCAGAATCCATTTGGATATAATAATTAAGCATGGAACATATCATCTAGTTCAGATCCCAGTGCCTCTCTTTTTTCTTTTCCATCTCTACTCCCTTCCCTCTATTGATCAGCCATTTACCTATAGTTTTTTAAAAAATTCATTTCTGGGGCTGGGGTTGTGGCTCAAGTGGTAGAGCGTTCACCTAGGACGCGTGAGGCACTGGGTTCGATTCTCAGCACCACGTAAAAATAAAATAATGATATTAAAAAAAATCATTTCTGTTGATGTACTCAATGGAAAGGTTCACTGTGGCATATTCATGTATATACACAGGAAAGTTATGTGAGATTCATTCTACCCTCTTTCTTTTTCCCATCCCGCCTCCCTTCCTTTCAATCCCCATTGCCACTGAACTTCTACCCAACCCATTACTGGGGGTTAGCTTCCACATATCAGTGAAAACATTCAACATTTGATTTTTTTTTTTTTTTGGGGGGGGATTGGCTTATTTCACTTAGCATGATAGTCTCCAGATCCATCCATTTACTGGCAAATATTATTTTTGAAGCAGGCTTTGCCACTTCGTGACTCAATCTTCATTCGTTCCCTGGATAAGTATTTTTCTTATTGTCATTTTTAAGTATAACTGACCTTGAACCAAAATGTTGAGTATTCTTTGCACCGGGACCTCTCAGGCTCAGTTCACCTCTTCATAAGAACAAGAATTTTGTCAACATAAATTTACAATTCCAATTTAATATTTTAATTCTGCCCTGTTTCCAATAGACAGTTTCTTCATTAAGAAGATATGACAGGTTTTAAGAAAGAGGCCACTTCCAAGGGTCTCAACTAAGTTACCAGCTCTCACCAAAAAGGGAGAGGTTTATAGATTTTAAAGGGAAGAACAGGTTTCTCAAATGGAGCACAGAGAGTTGAGAGAGAGTGAGAGAGAAAGAGAGAGAGTGGGAGAGAGAGAGATTGACTGATTCATATAAGCAAAAATAACTGTTCCGAGGAGAGAAGGAATAAGAGTGTCCTAAACCAAAACACTGAGGAAGCAAGAGGCCCTTCATTAGGTTTCTTTTTACACCCGCACACAGGCTAACGTCAAACCAGACATGCTATTTCAACTAAATGCCACTGCACACTCTACACCCATACTTCCCTTTGGGGGCAACCAACTTCTTTAACTGCAGAGCCTACTTGGAATCCTTGAGTGTAAGCTGATATATAAGCAAAAAACGGCATTACAAAAATATGAAGCATTTGTCTGAGTCCTCATTAGCCAAATAGCTCAGAGGAACAGTATAAAGGCCTGTATTCCAAGAACAGGCCTGGGAACCAGCCCAGACATATTCTGTGGCTCAGTTCATTATGGGATGGTGCCTCGATTTCCCTACTTGTCAAACAAGGACAGTACCGAGAGAATTGAGAATGGTTTAAAAAGTACTTAGAAAGTAAAACTGGCAAACCACCAATGTTGTTTTATAACACCATAAAAGCCAGCCAGCAATGGGCCTTTACACTTAACAGACTCATGCTTATTAGATGCACGTGAGAAATGACATATAAACAAACAACCCACAGCTAAGTGATCAATTACAAATCTATACCTTCCTGGAGAAAAGTATTAGAATGTGCAGAGGTTTATTTTTCATTCTAAAGGCTGATCAAATAATGTATGATTCTTTTCAAGCTGAATTTTAAACCTTAACAGTTGTTATTTGTTCAGGAAAGTCTTCCCTTTTGAAAACTATCTTCCATGCTCTCTTATTTTCCAAACCTTATTTCTGAAATGCTGCTGAAATTCTTGATAGGTTCCAGGACTTCTCTAGCAGCTGTCCTGGAACTAAGGCAGAAGTCAATAATCCCAAAGAAGCTAGGGGCTACCTCTCAAGAACTCAAGAGAGAACAGTGAATTCATACACTGAGATGAGGGAACTCAGAACTGAAAAATTAGTAGTAGTTTTTCATTCCACTGAAAAGAATAAAACTGTGCATTCTCAAATTGTCACTCTGAATGTTTATATCCCTGTATAATCTGATACATATATTCTCAGTTTGAGAAACAGGATAATATGTGAGAAGAGCCTTTTCCTTCCAGTGAAGCGGAATATGGATTCTCACTTGAGCCAGTCTTAAACTGGCTGACAGCAAAGGTCAACCACCACAAAAAGCAGGTGTAATGAGTACTAAGACACTGAGAAACTGGGAACACAACCATTCTCCCCTCACTATCTAATTAACAGGACAGGCAAACAACAAAAACCATGAGGTCACAAAGGCAGCACAGGCTGGGCACAACAGGACGGCTTATCATACAAAGTGTCTCAAGGATCAGGATGGAAAGGGCCAATTATGGGATAGAGATAGATATATATACATACACTCCTCCTACCAGGCCCTCTCATGCTATTTTGTTACTCATATATAAAAACGCCTTCACATTCAAATATCAATTCAGTTCATCAGTTCAGTGTGGGGCTTGAGCTTTGCTTTCAAACACCACAAAAAGTGTAACTGACAGCAATACGCCTCAGCAAAGCACGGCAACAGCTCCAGAGTGACACCACAGTTCTCACAAAACTAGAGGAAGAAAACTTTGTAAATTTATGTGACACCAATAACACGTTGAGCGTTCTGAATCTAGTTAAATCATATCCATAGGTGTGTGTGCCCTAACGTATGTGCCTCTCAGGTAAGTATATGAAAGTCTAACTCTCACTGAGGTATTTTACTCCTTCTGTAAGACATAACAGGCTTTATGACATTCCTTTAAAGTTCTCTGCAAGTTCAGGTTGAACTTGTGGCTTATTGCACAACAGTCATGGGCACTTTGTTGAAAACCACAAATTAGATTCTAATGTTAAAAAATAAAAATTTAACTCTTGTTCATGATCATATCATTTACAAATGCTTATTCCACTAAGATTTCAATGGACTCACCCTTCCAGGCTCTCTCATGCTATTTTGTTACTCATGATTCTCAGAAAAATAAATTCCCAAGTGTTTCACTTTATCATCCTCCCTTTTCTACCAAAATTAGTCCCTGCTTTCTCCTTTAAAACAGCCCTGTCTTCCCTATTAAATCACAATTTTGACAACTAAATATGTAATCAGTACATATCAGTCAATAATGAACCAACATATTTCTGAATGTTTTGATTTTCTAAATACAAATAATTATTTTTAATATATTTTCAAAATTTGTGAGCTCTAAAGGCAGCAACAATATCATATGTAGTATACCTTACATACCTAGGCTTTTAGTAATCGAATATAAATAATAAATATAAGTTCATTACAATAAAAATCAAACAGCTATTTTCACTTGATAAAAGCCCACTGGTTGATGACTTGGAAGTGGCGAAATAATCCATTCGACACTGTGAAGTTTTAGTTAATGTAAATAGTACCAGAAATTTTCTTGCATTCTGGCTTAAAGAGGTAAAGAAATTTAAACAAAGCAATTCATAGTGGATATGTTTAAAAATCAACGACTTCCAGGATCGACAAGACCAGAAGTCATCAGAGATTCATAGCCCAACTCACTGTATGTCCTATTATAGGGGCCATAAAACCTAAAAGCCAAAGACTTGGTTAGTTTTAATATACAGCAGACTCTACAGTCAGGAGTCAGGAAATTTTTCAGTATGGGTCAAGATAAAGAAGAAATTTTGACTTAAAGTTCGATTACATACAACTTCCATTTTCTAGTTAACTGAGGTTATGTACTACACTTTAATGAATTTTCAGTTTACCTAATGTAAATTCCAGCCTTCAAGCCCAGTTGTTTTACTGTTTTATTTATGAGCTTAAATACCAGGATACCTTTAAAATTGGTAGAATACATGCCAAACCTCACAACAAATTTTCCTGAAGGGTAAAATAGCTATTACCACCAAGGATATCACTTACCAACTGTATCTTATTTATAATTTGCGAAATCAAACAAAAATATCTTCACAAACTTCACCTCTAACAAGGTGTCTTCAAATTACTTATTTCAAGAACTTATGTTAACCGTATATCAAACATTAAATTCAGGTCAAAATTATGTCTGTTTAACAAATACTAACTGCTCTTACACTACAAATAATACTATTTATATTAAGTATTAGATTCTGTAATTACTAAAAATTTACAAAAGCAATGTAGTTTCTAGAGAAATACATGAACCAAGCTATCTCCTGTTCACTCACCAAAACGTTACTTGGTAGCAATAGTCCAAAGAAAATTTCACTTTAAAACCCAACTGATGAACTATGTATCAAAAACATCCACTGGTTTCCCATAAATGTGTCTTGGCATATCTATTTAAGATACTTGTAACAAAGCCTTAAAGGATCCATAAGTATCAACAACCACCATCAATCTTTTGTAGAAAGGAGGAGTTCACAGAAAGGCATATTCTCAACTTTCTACACACCCCAGCCCATCTCATCAGCTTTTAGAAGCTTATTGACTCTTGAGATTGGTTATCAAAGTAGCAGTAATTGAGAACTCAAACATTATACATAAGAATGCATAATGCAATTATTATAATCTTAGCAACTTTAAAATTTTCTTCCAACAAGCCATATGTTATTTCTTACATTAAGTGTTTAAAACCCAACTACTGCAACCAGCTCTAATAGATTCCTTGAGGAATCGTGGCTAGGCTGAAATTTTGGAAGTGTTGGCTTTGGTGGTGACCAAGGAGGAAGAAATCTCTGGCTCCCCTGTTGCTGCAGTCCCCACCCTTCAAAATGAATATACCCACCGGTGTGAATTGACAATGTAGTCCAAAGAGCAAGGCAGGAAACGAAGTCCAGATCCTCAAAATGGCAGTACAGGGCATAACCACTAGGCCACCTATCAGTTCAGTACAAAAAGTACAACCCTGTGCATCATGGTGTAAAAGCTGGGGCCTAGGTTTCGCAATGTGCATCTCACACCTATGGAAATAATAAGAGGAGTAAAATCTATAGAAATCAACACACCCTAAGAAAGTGGGTGCTCACAGAAGACTGGTGTCAACACTTGCAAAGGTGGTTGGCTACTGACATAACGTATGGCAAGCACAAGTACAAAGTTGGAAGGAAGCAAAATTTTACAATCAGCTGTTGAGTCTGACAATGAAGAACTCAACATGGGCTTGATGTTTACCAACAAAGCTTTGCAAATCGTGACACCCATCTATCATGCTTATGAAAATTAACACCCCACAAAAACCTAACATCCCTCAAGGATGACTTTTAACTCTCAAAGAGTTGGAAAAGATTTGAACTACAAGGATTTGAACCAATCAGCAATGCCCCAAACCTGTTCCTCTCAGATTTAAAATTTTCCCTTTTACCACCTGACCCTGGAAAGATATTTTGACAGGGAGAATTCCAGAATCCCAGAGAAAGGGAATCTATGACCCAAGGATGTGCCAAGGTGATTCATCAAGAACAAGTATGGATTGTCTGAGGGTCAACAGTTTTGAAAAAGTAAAGAGAAAACTTTCAAAATGCAGAGTGGATTTCTTAAAAGAAGTAAAATCACTGCTCTTGACTCAATCCTTCGCCATGTTGCTGTCAGCTCACCAAGTAAGAGTGCAAATTGTGTGTCTTGCTGGGCCCATTTTCCCATGGTCTGTAGAAGGCGCTGTGAAGCACATCCTGTTCTAGCTCTGGGGCCCTTCCCCCCTCTGCAGCCTTACCCAGTGCAGAGAATGCGCCCCCTACTGACTCCAACACTCATCGCCTTTAGCCGACTTGGCTGCGGTGCATTTTGGGTGGGGGCTGGTATTTTCTTCATGGCCATAAACCAGAAGCAACAATGCAGATTTATAAAGAAACTGTATCAAGCTATCCAAGAGATTTTCCCCCTCTTCCCTCCCAATTTGAAGGTACAAGACACAGGCACAAGAAGCATCAGGGATGGGTACTGGGTGTGAGGGGATGGACAGCATTAAAATGGCAAACACAGGAAACAGTTTGGTTCTTTTCCCTCCTAAGCCTTTGTCTGTGAAATGGGGTTATGGCAAGAACTGTCCAGAGGAACTGGTGAATGCAAGAACATTAAGAAGACTTAGTGTGGGTGTGAGTGTGTGGCTAAAAAGGATATTAGACTTTAGACCCCGATCTTGGACAGAAGAGGAAGAGAAGCAATCGCGCCTTTTCCAGCAGACAAGACATCTAGGGTGGGGGGCGGAGGGGGGGGCAGGGAGGTAGCCCAGAGAAAAACAGGAGAATAAGAGGGTGCTCAAAAAACTTCCCATTCATTTCATTAAAAAAAAAAAAAAAATCTTTTCGTAGCTTTTTGAATTTCCATTTTCTGCCATCTTACTGCAAAGTTGGGGCTCAGAAAGCTTCTAGGAGGCCGTGCTGACCAGGCAGCTGAGATTGAGAAAGGGGGTGGCTGACTGTGGTCAGGACTGGAGGGAAGCTGGCATGTTGGGGAGGCAGGTTTGCTCTGGGGAGGCAAAGACTTTCACTCCATGCCGTGCATGCTCCCCGCCCCCCAACCTACTCCCCCCTCCCCCAGCTAAGGGTGGGCAGATCTGGCAGAAGGCTCGTTCCAGGCACTGGGGTGTGCGTGGGGGGCTCGTTTGGGGGAGGGGCGGAAGGGATTAGTTCCAGGGATGGGAGAAGCTCGGTCTGGCTGGGGGCGGGGTGCGGGGAGATGCCATTAGCTGCAAAAGCCCCGGGTGGCCAGGCTGGCCGCCGGCCTCGGCGAGCCAGCGGGGCGGAGAAGGGGGTCGGGCTGCAGGAGGAGGCGCCTGGACCCCCGACCTGGGCCGGGGTAGCGGTTCGCGCCTGGACTGGCGGCCCGCGGGCAGTGGAGTATGCAAAGGAGCGTGTGTGTGCGTGGACGGTGGCAACGCGAGCACAATGCGCCCCGCGCCCGGGCCGGGCGGCAGGGCAGGGCAGGGCCGCGGGTCCGCGCGCCGGCTTACCTTGACTCGGCCTCGAGGCGCGCGCGGGGCCGGCGTGCTCGGGGGCCGGGCGGCGGCGGCGGGCGGATGGCGGCGGCACGGCGGTGGCGGCGAGGGCGCGCCCCGGGCCTCGTCGCGCTCTGGCTCGGCGGGCTCCGGCTCGCGCCGCGGCCGCGGCTGCTGCCGGGGGGCGCGGCGGGCGCAGCAGAGCGGCGGGCGGCGGCGGCGGCGCGAGCGGCTCCCTCCAGTCCCCGCGCGGGCGACGGCGGCGGCGGCAGCGTCGTCGAGCGGTGCAGACAAAGGAGGGGCGGAGGGAGGAGACGGAGGGTGTGGGAGCGGCGGCTTCACCGGCGCGGGCGGGCGGGCGGGCGGCGGCCGCGCTCTTCTCGCTCCGCGGCTGCGGGGACCGAGAGAGGGAGCTGTGTCTGAGGAGACGCCAAAATCCCCCTTAGCGCTGCCTGCGGGAGGGGGAGGGGGCACAAGATGGCGGCGGCCGGGGGGCGGGAGTTCAGCTCATGGATCCCGGCGGGCGGCGGAGGGGAGACCGGGGCGGCGGAGGCGGCGGCGGCAACAGGCGGGGGAGGGGGCCGATCCCGCGTCTCCCCTCGGCAGACAATACAAGCGCCTCGGAGCGAGTCCCCGAACCTGCCCTAGCCAAAATGGCGGCCGAGAAAGAGCGGAAGTGACGTAAGTACCTCATTAGCATAAGAGGACTCATTGTCCAGCTAAGTGGGGGGGGGGAGTGGGGGACAGTACCCCTTCCCCCTGTGCCCCCCAGGGACAACTCTCCTATTCCCATCTGTGCTTACACCCAACTTTTCCTTAGGGAGTGTGCCCCAGCACCCCACCCCCGCCTAGGGGAAATTATATAATCCCCACTGAGGGGGAGCTCTCGCGAGAACCAGGAGGATTTGCCACTGACCCACTAGGAGGCGCCGCGGATAATGGCCGCACTGCGCTCTCGGGGCCCGTGTGCTCCGCGGGCGACTTCCTCTGGCCGCAGCGCCGGCGGCGGAGGCAGAAGCAGCGGGCCGCAGCACGCCCAGCACTCAGTCAGGTGGCCGTGCTGGGGATCCCTGCGCGGGCCCAGCTGGGCCTGGACTACATCTGGCGGGAGGGGTGTGCGGGGCAGCCGGGGCGGCTCCACGTGCTGGGAGGCGCGCGCGCTCATGGGCTGGGCCACAGTGGGAAGGGGCAGGGATACCTGCCAGTTGCGCCTGACGCCTCCTGCCTTTAAGGAGGTGTGAGGGCCTCGTGCTTCGCACACCCACTGGAGATGAGACAACCCCATGGACGTCTGGACCCGTCTGTGGGTGGGTGGGGCACTCGTGGACCGGGCTGAGTTTTACAGAAGGCCTGCTCTTGACATTCTTCCAAGTCAAAGTGATGGACTCTTCTCTTTGGCCTGAAGAAAACAAGTGGGATCCCTAGTGTTTTGAAACCACCCAATGGTGAAGCCTAAGGATGCAAAGTGATGTTGCCTCCGAGTTTCATCAAGAACCTTAACACCTTGAAGTCCTAGAGCCAGTGACTTCTAGTGCTCGCATAACATGACAGCACGACAACAGGGATGCAGTTTGTAACTGTAGGTCAAACCCAACCAATACATTGTCTCAACATTTTAAAACCCATCTTTTATGTGCATCTGAGAATATATAATAGGTTAAAAGTATTTAAAAGTAATAAATATCAATTGTAAAGATACCAAGCCCATTGTTTTCCAATATGTGGTCTGTAAATATTGTAACGTTACAAGCTCAGAGAGTTTCCAGTCATACTTACCATGCCCAAAGAATCTGACTTAAAGAAGTATGATGCCTAAGACTGGTAAGCAAGTTTAACAAACCTTCATTTAACATGGTCTTCCATTAATTTCTGCAATTGTGATAAAATACATCTTTAAAAGTGAAATCAGTATTTCAATGGAAAACAACAGCTGGAAAATTTTGCTAATAAAAGGTGTGGGAAGGAAGCACGTGATTGAGAGGACTAGAGATAAAGAATCTAATTACACATCGCATAAGACAGACAAATACTAATACGAAATAAGCAAAATAAACTTATCTTTAGTTTTCCTTAGATATGCTTAGATTTCATGCAGGGATAAAACAAACACAAAGGAAGAACATCTGGATTTCATCCTTGGTTTCATTTATGAAGCAAAAAGGGATGCTAGATTCAGATGTAAATGTTTAAAATGATTTCAGTGTTTAAGTCACCAGATTTACTACAAAAATCATCTAAATAGTTCAAATTCTTTTCTAAATGATATCCAAATGGTGAACGAATGTTCACTGCTCAACCATTCTTGGTAAATTCCAATTGATAGTGCTATAATGATTGTGAGAACAAGAATTGAAGATTTCTACTCTTGTGAGGCATGAGAAGGCAACACTATCTCTATAGTAGGTTCTCTGAGATTGTTACTTAATTTCTGTTCCATGTACTTGATGCTGGAAACTCCATTTAAAGAGAATAGATTCTTAACTCTCCAAGAAAAACAACACAGGAAGAAAAAAAAAAAGAAACTTTTGAGAATATCACAATTGTATTACAGCTTAAAACAATTTTTTTTTTTTTTTAAATCAAGAACTGTTGAAGTTCTCGTTCTTAATGATGAGACAAGTTATTTCCTAAGGAAAGTTGGTCCCTGGTGGGCTAACCAAACAGCTTTGGGCAGAAGAATTAACAGCAGTAGTTCCCACTGGAGTGTGTAGTTTTAGGTTCAACTATGGGAGTTGGGGAGAGACTAATGTTCAAAATGACACCAAAGGTTTTAGTCTAGTATTCGTCTTTGGTAGGATCTGAGAGTAAGGCAAATGAAAAATCAGACTTTCAGTTTCTTTAGCACAGTTAAATTAAGTCAGTCAATACTATTCACTAGATACAATTAAGTACGCCTCCTCTTCCTTTTATTTGCAAAAGAAAGTCAACTAGATATTAAGCTTATTTGCTCAAAGTATGCCCTTACTCAAATGTTAAGATACTGCATGACCCAAAAGCTATGATACAATTAAATCACCTATGATAGACAAGGTAGGTAAACGGAATATTTGCCCTGGCTTTACAATACAACTTATCCTTCATTTTAACTGGCAGAACACTTTCCTGGTGATCTGCCACAGAGCTACAGGGAAGAGATTTTTGCCACATTAATAAAAAGACATGAGCTTTGTTGAGGGGTTTGAAATAAAATGTAAACAAAGATTTTGAGATAAAGCGAGGCAAAATGTTTTTCCATACTGACAGGGTTATTACTTAAGAGAGAAAAACAAAAAACAGCTATGCAATCAACTGCTGCCAATTGTTTTCCAATTCACAATATGTACTTCAAATACACTTGCTCTAAGTAGACAAAATGCTTCTTCAATTCAACCCAAATGCTCTAAGTATATTATCTAGCTTAAGAAATTTGAGACTTTTTGAAGAAAGGGCAGAGACTTATACTTCTTCAACTGGTAATGGAAACAGCTTTACTTATCTCATAAATACAGTTAACTTTCCCCTTACTTCTGACATCTCCTAGGTATAAAGAGCTAGGAATCTAGTTTTCATGACAAATACTTGAGATTCTGTTTCATGTCAGAAACTCTGCATTCACATACTGTAATGAAAGCAGCAACATTTTGTGCAAAAAAAGTATACATTTATTTATAGATCTTAATACAGCAAAATATAAATGAAAATTGAAACACTGCTCATTGAACCAATAACTTTTATAATTATTTAATATGAAATATAAAATGGGAGTTTCTCCAGAAAAAAAGATTTGCATGAAAATTTCCTTACCTCATGGTTTATGCTTTAAGAGTACGTTTTACAAAAATCAGTAACCAGGCTTCTTTTATGTTTACATTGAAATGACCATGGTAAGCATAAATGAGTAACTTTCTTTTATGTAGTAGCAAAAAGAGTCAACAATCCTTTCAAGAAAGAGACTATTTCATTTCCTCCCAACTTGGATTCACCATAAACACGATCCACAAATGATATTGGAACCTGGTTGAAAAAATGTACATTAAAATCAGTTTTCAAAAAATTAGGGACCAGCAGGTATTCAACTGTTATTAATGGAACAGAAAAATTCAGTCCCACAATAAGTCCTTTAACTGAGTTCAGAAGTAAGGGACTCAGGAAGTAATTGCATGTACTGCCAAGCCTTTAAATTGAACACACATCTATCATCTAAAAATAAGTCACAAGAATCAAATCTACAACTGTTAGAAAAGCTAAATTTCAAGGAAAAAGTACACTTTAAATGTATAATGGCCCTTCACTGAGCTGCTTCAGTATGTCCAGTTTAGCTGCCACTGTTTGGCATTAAGTTGGAAACCTTATAACTTAAACAAGTGGCATTCTAGTGTAGTGCAGAGCTTCCCTAAGAGCTCACTGCTACCCTGAAATATCACAGGACTCTTACTCTGGCCACTTCCACTTGTTCACAGGAAATGGGCACATGGGTTTCATTATTCATGACAAAGTATGGTGGTTGCTGGCTCTAAGAGGAAAAGCAGCTAAGGCACTCAAAATGAGGCTGACTGGTCAAAATAAAGGCTTCAGATGAAGGAGGTACCAGTGACTTTAATTTTCAGTAGGTCACGTGTATTACATATGAAAGGGATTCACCCTTTAGTGCAGAGACATTCTAAACAACTGGAAACCCACAACATTAATTTAGTAGTTATCAAAGTTAAACTTTTTATTACAACATGTCCACACTGTACTGTTCCTTTATGAGGAATATGACATTACTACATCAGTTACATACCTCACCAATAGTATAATTCATCTGTCTTGCCCGAACAATCATCTCCATCTGGAAGACATAGCCCTTAGAAACACATTTTTCTATTAATTTCTGTAGAACTTCCTTTCGGTATAATCTGTAAAAAATCAAAATGTACATGAACATCTGGATAAATATCACTTGCCTACATGTATATCTTGAGTTTTCCAAGAGTTCACTGGTATTTATACAGCCTGACTTTCACTAGCCACTGGCACAAAGAAAAATTCTCATACTTGATGACTCTGATACTTCTGGTCCCAACCAAGAAAGGCCATGAAATATGTACCACGTAGTCTGGAATAATCCGGAAAAACGAATTCTCAGTACTTTTTAGAGAATCATCTTCCTATCAGACACTAACTACTGGGAATTGTTAAAATATGGTAAAATGAAGCATTTGATACAGAACCACCTATTCTTAAATTTCCTAAAAGTTTACATTTAATGTTGAAAGGGGAAAAAAACTATTCCAAATATTGGAAAAACAGAATTGACATTTACAATATATATATAAGACAAGAAAGAATACATAACTGATTGGAACTTCAGCATACATGTCTATTTCCCGAGATTTACTTAAGACATTTCCTAGGATAATATGATTCCCACTAGGATAAGCAGTGCATCTACATTAGGACAGGTACTGAGGCATTACAGGAAAGAGGGGATCCTGGTAGGATTTATCTATTACGAGTGAGGTCACAGACATTTATAGTGGGCTGGCATACAGCCTAACCTTTAGATGGACTGCAGGTCAAACACAGAGCTCAACAGATTTACAAAGCCAAAGAGAGGAATTGCGAAGTCCTGTGGGTAAGCCAAATCACTTTCTTCAGTAACTATGAATAGCAGGGAGTTATTTCCAAAGAGATTTTGTTTGTTTGTATCAATGAGTAAGATGCCAGAAATTCCTACCTTTACTAGGAGAGGCAGTTTGGCATAACTTTATTTCTCACCAAGTTAAGACCACCTGGACCTACAATGTCTATTGTTACCTGGAATCCAGATTTTACTCCAGGATTTTCTAAGGTTATCATTACCTTTTGGCTTTTAAGTGTGTATGACACAATAGACAGACAGCAGAGCCCTTGGAAGAACGTAAGAAGAGAGTTTAGTGTGTGCACTCCTTTCCCACAAAGGTCCTGAATGAATTCAAAGAAATTTGAAATAAATATGAAGAGTGAAAATATGATGGTAGTAATACTCATTAACACAATTAGCAATATGTCTTACTATGTTTTAGGAGTGAACTAAAAACTAAAGATATATAATGTCACATGATGTTAAGTGAGGGAGGGAGGATATTAGGATGATGGGATTGGAAGGACTGACAGTGATGGGACTATTCCAGCCTTTACAAGTAGAGTGGGCTACGATTTCTTTCCCTTTAAGAATCATTTTCATTTTCTTTCTTTCTATTGGTACTGGGGATTAAACCCAGGGGCACTTAACCACTGAGCCATAACCCCAGCCTCTTTAGTCTTTTATTTATAGACAGGGTCTCACTGAGTTGCTTAGGGCCTCACTAAGTGGCTGAGGCTGGCTTTGAACTTGCAATCCTCCTGACTCAGCCTTCCAAGATGCTGGGATTACTGGCATGTGCCACCACGCTTGGCTCTTTAAGAATCATTTTCTAAGATACTTCTTTTCAGTACTACCTTCATCTTCCCCATTGCCCCCTCCCATGGTATCTTCAAACATATGGCTAATAAATTAAAAGGACACAAATGTAAGACTTTGTTCCCATACGTATGATCAGCATCCAGCTGGTCTTTGCTATTAAATGGCTTTATGTCAGATTGCAGCTTTCTGAGATTCCTTTTTCTAAAAATATTTGTATTCCTTTTTCTTCTAATTCTAGGGACCTAAAGACAAAGAACCCCACTGAATGATAAACGTGCCCCATCACCGCTCTGACTGTGTAGATCCAGAACTCCTAGGCCATTCTTTAGCTTAAGCCCCATTTGCTCTGAGGTAGTGAGGAAGCCTCATGTCATTGCTGTTTTTCTTCCCAACCTCTATCTCCATGACTCAGGAGCTACCCCGGGACTTCCCTCAAAACCATCAAAATTGTGGCCTGTGAAATCCAGAGAGGGAAGTTCTGTACAGAGATTTTGTGAGTGCCACTATTCTTTGTATTACTGCTACACAGCAACCAGAGATCTTAATCAGATCACACAGGATTCCTTTGCTTTAAATTTGGAATTAAAAGGATATATTTATAGAACTCCTTTCTTTTATATACCAAGTTTTTTTTTTTTTAAATAATTTTGAGACAGGGTCTCTCCCTAAGTTGCTGGCTTCACACTTGGGATTTTCCTACTTCAGCCTCCCAAATTGCTGGGATTGATTATAGATATGCACTAACATGCCTGGCCCAATGTCTAGTTTCTAATCAACTTACTTTTCAGCTATAGAGGTTTATTTTTTCTTTTTATTTCCCTTCAAGAGTCAGCAACTAACAATGAATTCTGACAAACAACCTAGATTTTTCCATTAAAGTAGAACCTAACATTATTTAATAGAAAACAATAAACAAGTAATATAAATTAAGTAATGCATGGGGTTTGGGACCTTAAGATAAAAGAGCAGGCATTTTCTAGTTTCAGAAACGGGGGAAAAAAATCTGGCAATCTTTAATTGTAATTTGGCCCAGTCATACAAAGCAATTCACACGGCTGGGCACAGGGCTTGGTGGTTAGTGCTTGCCTTGCACATTTGAGGCCCTGGGTTCAAAATTCCTAACGTGTGTGTACACACACACACACACACAGCCAAACTAAAAAAAACCACGTTATGTGTATAGATTACGTGTGCATGCACGCATGTGTGTGTATATGCCTGGAGAGTAGCTCAGTGTAGATCACTTGCCTAGCCTGCCTGAGGCCCTGGGTTCGATCACCAGCACTGACACCACATTCCCCCCCCTAAATTTACATGGAGAACAAAGTAACTAAAAACTCTACCTAAATAGTAAAGATTCTAAGTTTTTTTTTCCTGTAGGTAATGCTGTAAGTACTCATAAAACTATAGAAAATTACTGGACTATGTGTTGTTGTTCTCAGGAGCATATTCCCAGTCACTTAACAGCAATGTTCTACGTGAGCAATTGAGCCCAATACTAAGGTAAGCACCACACTGACCTAACTCCTGCTCTCAACTTTTAAAGAAAAAGTACGATATTTCTCCTTCAGAGACATTTAGGCTACATAAGCAACTTCTGTCCTTCTAGCATTCCAGGACAGAAACAGGGTAGAATATAAAGCATTTCTTTAAAATAGCTATTGTAACACAAGAAATTTAGGCAGGAAGTTATAAATAGTAGAAATTTTCACTGTACCTGAAACTTCCTGTTAAATCAGATGCGCCTGGTCTCAGCAAAACCTGAGTTATAAAATTGGCCCCACGGCTGCCAAATAAAACAATCATTTTCTTAATTAAATACAATTGATATACAAGAGAAACATTTCCAAGAGCACAATGCTAAAAGTGCTAATTTCATAAATGCAGCATTAATTACACAAAAATGTTAATTCTCTACAACAAAGAGAAATTTTTAGTGAAATGAAACTTGACACCCATTTTTCAGAAAATAGGGACTCTTGTTCTTTGAAAGTGAACTTAAGACCCATAAAGCAATCATCCCTTTAAACGATAAAGAATTTAACAGATGGAAAAAGACAGGGATCTGGTAAGGGGTTTCCTTTTCAGATTCTAATCTGCACAGAGATTGAATTTTTGTTGGGAATGTATAAAAATGGTACTTTTATGATGGTATGCAGGTAGAAGAGGATGTTGGCTTTTAATGATCTCTGGAAATTGATTCACTTTTTTAGCCTTAAATCTGCTTTGCCACTTTAACAAATGCCTTATACTAGGTTGCTTAAACAACAGAAATTTATTTCTCAGTTTTAGAGGCTGGGAAATCCTAGATCAAGATGTTGGCTTTCTGTATTCTCACACAAAGGGAAGGAGAGTAAGTTCTCTAGCCTCTTCTTACGAAGGCACCAGTCCTACCATGGAGCTTATCCTCTAGATACCTCCCAAACTAATTACTTCCTAAAAGCTTTTTCTCCAAATACCAATGTATTGAGGATTCTGGATTCAAACAAGAACTTTGGTAAAACACACTCAAGTCAACAACAATGACTTCAAACACAAGAGTATCATCAATTATAAGATAGTAGTGATTAATAGCTATTATTAATCTTTCAAAAAGATGCCAAGTGTCTAAAGAAAGTGACTTTTGTATTGCACCTATTTTAGCATGTGTAGATTCAGAAAGTTTTCTGGGACAATCTGAAGTGAGTGGCTTTCTTCCTAAGCCCAAGCCTCCCTAGCTAAGACTGTATGCAAACCACCAAGATTAGGGTATATGGGATGATGGCTAACAAAAACATTTTCCCTTCAATTTGCTTCTAATACCTATAAAAATATTATATAGTTTATCCCTTTATCACAAATGGGTATAAACAAAGGAATATGTGTATGTATGTGTATACTTTTGTACATCTACACAAGATAGTATATTTATTTTTGAGAGGGTCTTGTATGTTGCCCAGGCTGAACTCAAATAATCCTCTTACCTTAGCTCCCAAGTAGCCATGAATACAGGTGTGTCCCACCATGCTGGGAAATATGTTAATTTTAAAACTGGGGTCTTTTAATTAATTAAAATGTTGTAAGAGCCACTCAATCTTGAGGGGTTTTTTCCTCACATTTTTTATTGGTGCATTATAGTTATACATAATGTTCATAAATGCACACAATGTAACAATATAAGCTGTCAGCTTTGGGTTTGAATTCTAGATTTGAATCATACTGATAAGAACTAAAGTTTATACTCTAGGACACTGCAGATGATATTAACAGCTACTAACAGGTACAACTAAAAGGTGTAATGTATCTGTGATTGGGAGTCCTTAATTTTAAATAATAGGTAAATGACCCGAGTGCCTTTAGAGATCAAGTTCACTTGTTTTCAACACTGGCTCACAACATTCATCTAGGAAGTCTGTGAAAAACGCTGAAGCCTTTGGCCCACTTTTGGAGATTCTCAAATGGTCTGCAGTGTGTGTGAGGAAAGGATGACAAATAGGTGTAGTTGTATGAGATTTTCTCTCTACATGATTCTAATATTTAGCAGGACTGAAAAGCACTGCTTTATCCAACTCCATGTTACAGAAGATAAGATTCTTAAATGTTCTACATGGCAGGTCCTAGGTTCTAGTAGAGGCAAAACTGAGATGAACTTAAATGAATCTTTAATAGGAGTGAAATGGGTGGTAAAAGATATCAGTGACAAGAAATATATCTCATCTTCCTGCTACCCTGAAAAAGTACGTTAGATAGGTAAAATATGAAAAATATTTTTTTTGTGGTCTTCCCATCAAAAAAGGGAATTCTCCCACCCCCATCTCTTGTTCATGAAATGGTTTGACAAAAAAAACTGACCCTGTGTGAACCCCCAGGAGCCTAGAATTCAAGTGGTCTTGCAGCTTCCACTGCTGTACTCTTGGATGTTCCCTGAAGGCGCCTGGCAAAGAAGCTGCTCCAGCTTTCTGGAGATGAGAGCCCTGCAGAGAACTGAGAACAGCAACAACTGCCAAATGTTGCAAAAACCCCAACAGAAGCCTGCCGAGACGCCAACAGCCAATCCACAGAGTTGTGAGAAATGATGGATATTTTGACATTGAACTTTGGGATGGTTTGTTAAGACAGTAATAGAAATTTGGAACAGTAGGTTTTGTTTCCATCTTAAGATGAGGAAGGTAAAGGTCAGAAAAAGTAAAATTGGAAGCAAATGACAAAGAGGATATCCCAGGCATATCTGACTCCAGGGCCCTATATTCCCCCAAAATAGAATATACTAGTTTATGTTGCTTAGTAAAAGTTGGCATATTTTTTTTACTTAAAGTAATAAATATAAACATGGGGGGAGGGATCCTACCTATCCAGCCTCAAAATATAGATGAATAACTCAATCAAATCAAAACTGAGGTCCAGTAGAGTAACTTTTACTGAACCAGACCATTTCTACCAAAATTTCGTAAGTTTTTGATAATTGTCCAAAATAAAACACACTGAGCAAAGGAAAAAGTGTAGGTAAGAAGCTACACCTGGGAATATTTATTGGCACAAATGAAGGCAGCATGTAATTTCATCAAAATAATATATTTCCAGTAGTTACATTGAGAGAAATTATAGTACACATATATACCTGATTATTTTTCTTTTCAAATCCCAGCCATATACACCACCATTTCCTTTGTAGCGAGTTCCAGAGACAATATCAAAATTACCCTCTTTTTGCTTCCTACAGGGGGAAAAAATGTCAATGAGAAAAAGCTACTGAGCTCAGTAGGTATTTCCATAAACTACACAAACAGAACTTTTAACAGAAAAAGAGAAAAAAACAATGCTAAGGAAACAGATGAATTATTTACCGAAAGACCTTCCAGAATGAGAAATTCAACCCTGTTTTTCTTTTATTTATCTTAAATAAATGAAGGAAAAACTATAACATAGTACTATTTGCTGACTATACCATGTAAAACTATCCTTAAAAGTGTTAGTAAAATTATAAACTAGTCCTTCCACCACCAAAAGTGAACACAATGCTACAAAAGTCTGTTCCTTCTAGATCTTTCTCTTTACATATAAAAATTTAATCAAAGGGGTGCCTCAAAGTTTTTGGTCACATTTACAAAGATGAAATCCAAAAAAGTCCACCTTCTGACTTGCTTTTTGTCAGCTAATAATATATATTGCAGAATCACAGATACCTCCACAGGTCAACAGAAAACTCCCCTCTTTTTAAAAGCCACAAAAATAGTTCCAATCATTCAAGTCAGACATCTGTGATTGTTTTCACGGTAGGTTCCCTACCCCCAGTGACCAAAAAACCCCATAATGAACAATGCCACAATAATCATTCTTAAAAACATTTACCATGATGCTTAAGATTCCCCCAAAATGGAATATACTAGAATTACCAAACAAAAGCTTATTCATATTTCTGATACTGCAGAAATCATTTTCCAAAAGTTACAACTCATAACTTTATTCAGCAATATTTGAATGTGCCCATTTTTTTTAAAAACCTATTAGTACTAGATGTAACTGCTCTAAAAGTTTTAAATTTTGAGAAACTAATGGATAATAGTTACTTTATTTTGCATTTCTTTGCATCCTATGGTGAATATTTTCTCTTAAGTTTATTAGCTGCCAGGCGCAGTGGCACACACATGTAATCCTAGCGGCTTGGAGGCTGAGATGGGAGGATGTCGAGTTCAAAGCCAGCCTCGGCAACAGCGAGGCACTATCAGTGAGATGCTGCCTCTAAATAAAATACAAAATAGGGCTGGGGATGTGGCTCAGTGGTCGAGTGCCCCTGAGTTCAATCCCCAGTACCCCGCCCCCCCAAAAAAAAGTTTATTAGCCATCTGAATTTCTTCTACATGTGGCCAGTTGAGTCCAAAATACAATAGAAAATCTATTCCCAGGGTTCCATTTCCTTATTAGGTCAAAGGCGGCTTTGAGTGTTAGAGAGATAAGCAGAAAAGATCTAAGCAATTTTATGTAGAGATCAAAGGATGAGCAGTAGTTGGCCATTAAGGTATAGTGAAGACAGCTTTTCAGCTCTGTGTATATTGAGAAACAAGAGGACTATGCCCAAGGTCTGAGAGCATCGGGTAGTGGCACAAGATCAGGTCAGAAAGAGGCAGGAGCCACTTATATAGGAGTTGGAAGGATGAGGGAGTTTGGATTTTTTCCCTCAGGTGTTGAGGGTTAACTCTGTGAAGTATTCTAAACAGGGAGTGATATGATCTGATTGTCATGCCAGAAGTTTATTCACAGAGGTTTTGTCATCTCTTGGGTTTTTTAAGATTATATCACCTGCAAACAAATACAATTTTGTATCCTTTACCAATATCTAACTAAATTCTTATCTTACTGTATTACCTAAATCCATGTTTAATGTGAATAATAAACTTATTGGAAATGATTGATAATTTCACTATTGGGCATAACATTTATGTTAGGACTAAGTCATTTTAATCATGCTTAAGTAGTTTCCTTCTATTTCAGTTCTTATTAGAAAATGTAACAAATAATACAAACAAAAAATACCTTTTAGTATCTATACACAATCATGCTACTTTCTCTATTAACATGAGGAATGATTTATACTCCTAGAGTAAACCCTATTTGCTGATAGTGTCTTACTCTAATGATTCAAGGCTTCCTTTAATCTTTCTCTGTGCTCTAAAAGAATTTAGATAACAAAGGAATGATCTGTTCATTCATTTCTCAGGGCTCCTAATTTATATCAGTCACACATCTACCTACATTTGTGAGTCTCAAATCTATATGTTGGTTATATTTTAAAAGAAAAGTTAAAATAACATGTACATTTTAAATTCATGAAAAAAAGTCCAAAATCAATGTAAGAAAAATGATTTCAATCGTAACTCTTTTCACATATTAGAAACAGTACCTACCTAATGAATTCAGGAATAAATTTTGGCTGAAATTTAGAAAAAATAAACAGTAAGTCAGTAAAATAGGCTGAAAGTATCATAAACAGCTAATAAAGAAATATGCCCCTTACATGGTGTGAGAGATCAGCATCCATAATAACTATGTAGTTTCCTGTGGCATGTTCCATTCCATGAATATATGCAGTTCCTAAAAATGAAAGCATTTATATCCATTAAAGAATATCAGTAGATACGCATTGGTATACTTTTGAATAGGGAGGAAATTGCTTAGCACTTGAAAAGCAGTATCAGTTTTTTAAAAGTATTACTAATTAAGTTGGTCAGTTTCCATCTTAAGTATATAGCTGGGTATCTACTCCATATTCAGATGTCAATTTACTAGATCCCATCTATATTTTAGTTTAGCATAGAAATAGTAAGATAGTCTCAGAATATATAAAAATTATCATATTCTCATGGTTTAAAAGTCATATTTATGTTGATACTTCCAAGACACTGACAAGGCCAGATACTTCTCAGAGCTCCATATTCATACAGCAGCCTATTTGCTATCTCCACTTGCATATTAAGAAATCTTACATGTAACATTCCAAAATCACCCCTAAATACCCACCACTTTAATTGGCCACCTTTCAGGAAATTACCAACTATTTGAGTGTTCCGCTCACAGGTCTAGGGGTGATCTTTGATTCCCTACCTTACCCCAAACTTTAATTTCTAAACTATTGTTAAGTCCTAATGATTCTATAGCCAAACTCTTTCTCAATTCCCTTCTTTCCATGCACTACCTTCTGATGCCTGGGTTACTACTACCTAATGTGCTTCTCTGCTTCTGCTCTTCCCAGCAGTCCAAGTCCATTTTCACAAAGTGGGAAGAAGCGACTATGGTCAGTAGTTTTGTGGCAGCTTTCATGGAAGTTTCCAGATTATTTCAATCCCCAAAATGTTGACAGTATGTTTTGAAAAATATTTTTAATTGTAGATGGACACAATAACTTTATTTTTTTATGTGGTGCTGAGGATAGAAACCAGACTTTCACATGTGCTAGGCAAGTGCTGCACCACTGAGCAACAATCCCAGCCCAATACTGAGAATGTTTGATGATGCCAGGGAACAAAAGGTCTTCTGAACGGTAGCTTTAGCTCGTAAGAACTGTTTTCTCCATAATTCCCTGATTTTTCATTATGTATACCAATTCTCAACATGAGCAACTGCGGGCAGTGGCAGAAATAAAGGCATTCAGGGTTTCATCTCAATTACTGAGCTCATTTGAGATATTCTATAATACCCTATATTTAACTGGAAAATCTTTCTATTTTAGAAATAAAAAATAACTTTTAAACTTATGCCCAAAGGTGCAGCTAAAGCAATATGCTGGTCCATGATGTGTTCCCAGACTCATTTTCTGGCCCTTCTCTACGCTATATTGTAGAAACCACATTTTCCAGGTTCCCTTATCATCTGCTTACAGACAATTAGTGAGGTACAGATGCAGACTGTTAGGAGGGAGAAGGACAGTCTACGTGTCCTCCATTGACAGGTTATTTGGCAGGACCACCTCATCATTCTAGCTCCCTCTGGGCAGACCAGGTTTTGGGCTCTAACCTGCCCCCACACCCCTTCATTGCTCCATCTACAAGGGCAGCAGTAAGGAGCCTCCAGTTGTTATTGACTTCTTAGGAACCTCACTGTTCCCTTTGGCTTCTCAGCAATTCCTTCATCTGTGCAACCAAATTCTTTGTATTAAATTCCCTATACTCAAAGAGCAGTTTGTTTTTCTGAGTGGGTCCTGACTGACAAAGGTAACCCAAGTTAAACTACTTAAATGTCATAAAGATCACATTAAAATCCACCACGTTGCTATATCTGGTCCTGTTCCAAACTGGGAAATTACACACTGGATGATTTTACCAAGGCAAGTTGCAGGTATGAGGGGGTTAGAGGGTCTACTTACCTAATCCCAGTTTTTTCTCCCGTGGTCTTAGAAGCTGTAGGAAAAAGAAGCAATACTTCAATAAAAAATTTGACTAAATTCTATCTTACCCCTTCCTGTAAGTGCATGTTCGTTTTAACAGAAACAATGCATTTATTAGCCTTAAAGTAGCGTATGCTTAACATTTTTTGCCAAAGTAAAAAAAAAGGTGGTAACAAACCAAATACATTAACACAGCTTTTTAGAAAAAGCAACATTCTTTATCCCCAACCCTACAGGCAAAGCATTTTTTTCTGGCACTATCCAACATATTTTAAACAATATTAATTTTATATCTATTACTACATCTGTCATTTAAAACAATGATGCCTTCTGATGCCTTCCTACAAAATTGATGCTATAACTCATTGTTCCATACCTTTTCAGAATAGCTGATAGCCACGTTACTCTCCTGATTCCCTGTGATTTTCAATGCTGACATCACCCTTCCTCCATGAACTTAATCTTAACTTCACACTTGGATGACTTCATCTCATTCTCTACTGCTCCAATAACAAATTATGTTCCTAACAAGAGGTGAAGTTTTCCTCCTTCTTAATAGTTTTCCAATTACTTAGTCTTGTAAACTTTTTGCTTCATATCTGGCCCCTGATTTCGTTGTTTAGCATTTTCCTCTGGCTGGAAACTAGTGAGCATATCTTGTCCCCTTCTGAATTTGGCTGTGAATGAGCAGGTCACCGCAGACTGCCAAATCTCTAACAAAGCCTTCCCAGTTCAATTCAAGCAGGACAGATGTCTTTTCTTTTTGACAACATGCAAAGGTCTTGGGGAAGAACAAAGATGGATACAATTATTCTTGTCCAATAAGAGCTTACAGGGAGGAGAAATAGACACCCACAAGTCATTGGACAGAATCAGACAAGACATGTCAGATCTCAAATTTTGATTCTGTGATTCATAGTTACTGACAAAATACGAGTACCTGCTCTAAATAAGCAAAACTTTTAAAGCTCACGACATTTTCTATAACCTTGTTTCAGCAAAGGTTTATATCCATTACTAAACAATATTATGAAATAGTTAAAGGTAATGTGGGAATATAGTAACCTCTTCAAGATATCATTAGAAGTACTAATGATTATATTTGTGTTTATAAAAGAAAACTCACTACCTAGTTCTACAGGCATATGCACAAAAATACAAACTGTTGACCTGAGTCTTTTCTGGGGGAAGAGACTGGAATGCACATTAAAAAATGCTTATCAAAGGCAACTTCAATTTTACAGGTAATATTTACATTTTATAATATGTTTAAGCTCAAATTGTTTCCACCTAGTGTGCTTTACTTTCAACCCTTAACCAACCCTACCTCTCCACACTCTCCAGATCCTTTTCTGCCTCCTCACGTCAATCTGACAGCTCCTTTTTATGTAGGGCAGAATAGAGTGGCAGATAGGACCTGGACTCTTGAGCCATGAGACTTTGATTTGAATCTCAGCTACACTGCTCACTAGCCATGATCCTGGACACATATAGTGGCACGACGAAACTATCACGGGGCTGGAATGAGGAATAAGCAGTGAATTCCTGTAAAATGCCTGCAAGAGTGCCAGGGACATATTCTGTGAAATATGCTTACTTATAAAATACTTCATGAGGGGCTGGGGTTGTGGCTCAGCGGTAGCGCACTCGTCTAGCACGTGTGAAGCCCTGGGTTTGATCCTCAGCACCACATAAAAATAAATGAATAAAGTACAGATACTGTGTCCAACTACTTCTAAATAAAATAAAATACTTCATGAAATACTATAATTTGAGCAACAAGAAACCTTTGCAAGATATTCTTATGAGGAAATCTTGGAAAAAAAAAGATAATTAGTAAAAAATATTCCAAGTAAGCCATGTGACTGCATTTAAAAACACATGCAGTTTTAAAACCCACTGTATACTTTAATACCATCAAAAGTAAAGTATGAATATTTTGAGGGTTATGACATTATTGCCAGCTGAGATTTCAGAAAACTATGTCAACCTATTCTAGGATCAATAGATTTGAATCCAACCATTTACCATACTTTCAAAAACACTGGTTTAAGGACTGGGGCTGGGGCTCAGCGATAGTGTACTTGCCTGGCATGTGTGAAGCACTGGGTTCGATTCTCAGCACCACATATAAATAAATAAAATAAAGGTCTATCAACAACTAAAACAAAAAACAAAAAACACTAGTTTAAAAAAAAAAAATAGAAAAGAAACCTTCCACTAAGAAAGGCTAATTATACTCTTCTATTGTGCAATTCTTAGTGAGGCTCATTTTTTTCCCCCACATTGACTGGTCATTTATAGCTCTTATTTTATGAATTATCTGGTTAGGTAATTATTTGGTTAGGGTACTAATCTTGTTAAATATAATATTTTTGTATTTGAGGATAGAGTTTAATTATTTTAAAGTAACCAAATCTCTTGAATGTATAGTTATTTGATGTTTTAAAATATAACTGATGTCTTAAAATAACAAATATATTACATTTTATTATCAGAACATTTTCTAAAAATACAAAATATGTTAAAATATAAAAATTAAAATGATAAGTGTTCTGAAGTTATTTATGTTCCACATATAAATAGTCACCTTTCTAACCTATAATCACCTACCTGCAAATAGCATTCTCTACTAAAGAATGAGTACCCAGAGAAAGGGCAAAGAAAGACTCACACAAATTGCAACTTGATTCTTTGATATTACTTGTCAATTCAACAACATGTTTTAATTTTGCCAAAGAAAGCTCATTGCAGTAATCAGTCACAAAAACAGCATTCATTCAGGGGCTGGGGCTGTAGCTCAGTGGTAGAGCACTTGCCTACCATATGTGAGGCACATAAAAAATGAATGAATGAATAAATAAAATAAAGGCATTCTGTTCATCTACAACTATTAAAAAGATGAAAAAAAAGTATTCATCCTAAAGCTCACTCTTTTGCTATAAAATTATCACTAACGCAACACAGCAATGATATGTAAAATTTTAAGCAGAATGAAAAAGCATTTCATTCTCAAGGGCATAAGTTGTTCTTTTTCTTTTCACTTCTAGGCAAATAGATTATATTTGAGCATTGTTCATTTGTCATCTTTTCCATATACAAACATAATTCATATGACATAAAAATGCTCATGTAACTTACAATTTTGTCGGATCCATAGATCTTTTCCAACTGTTCAGCAACATCCTTTGTTCCATCTGGACTTCCATCATCTATGATTATAATTTCATAGTTGATTCCACTAAAATTTAAAAATTTGAATTTGTATTAATGTTTGGAGAATTTTTCAAATTTAAAAATAATTTAATAATTGATTTCTCACTAGTATAAGTGAAGACTTACTGCCATATTAGTCACTAAAGAAAACTTCAAGTATCAAATTAAATAAATGCCAAACATTTAATACTTCACCTCCAAACCTAGTAAATTGCTGGAAAATGCTATTAGGATGACCCAAGATACCAAAAAATTCTTACACAGAAAAAATACACTTTAGTTAGAAAATCTTATATACACGTATCATACATACATATCACATATGATATCCTATGAAATTTTATTTACCTACTTTCCAAGTGAAAACTTGGAATCTTAATATCAAATCTTAGGTATGTAAAATGTTTCAAAAGTACTTTAAGTGGCAACTCAAAACAAATTGAGTATTTTGAGATTATGCTTTTTAGTTTAATACAAGCAGATTTAAATATCAGGAATAAATCTGACTTAATTTCACTCTTAAAAAATGTTTAGAATAGTGTTCACAATCTTTTAAATGCCTGTTTCAAACAGTAGGACCCATTAACTCACACTACAAAATAAAAAAAAAAAAAAAAGCACAGTAGATTTATAAGAGATTTTACTGTGCTTCAACATTAATATCTGTTACTTTCTATTAACTTCACATGATAGTTTCTTTTCTATTTAAAAAACGAGCCAACACAAAGTATTTATTTGGTGAATAAATACTTTGTGAATGCATACTTAATCACCACCCTGCTTCCCTCTATCTCCACCTTCCCCTTTAATAAAGACATTGCAAAGTTAAAGGGGAAAGGAAGAACACAACACTGCTACCTCTTGATTTTGCTGTAAGCAATATATGCAAAGAAATGAAACAGACAACACATCCCACTGCTAAAGGCCTAAAAAAGCCAGCCCCAGCAAACTTAAAATATAAAACAGCCAATCTATTCCCCTATAGGTATGGCTACTTCGCTTTCCCACTGAGCTCTTAACTTTGGGAACAACTTTTAACACCCCAAACAGTAAGATGAGCATTCTAGTAGAATGCTAAAAGAAGTATCTCTCTCAAACAAAATGGAGTTATTCATAAGCAAAATTCTCCGTGTTCAAATCAGCCAAGTCACCTTAAGGTGAGGCAGCGTAAATAAAGCTGAGGTGACAACGTAATCTGCACCTACAAAATGGTTTCCTTCACTAAACTACATTTTGATTTTTAAAAGCATGCCCAGAAACCATTACAAAAATTATAATAAATAAACTGTGTAGGGGCGACAGTAATCTCAACTGCTCTGCTGGGGAGGCTGAGGCAGGAGGATCGCCAGTTCCAAGCCAGCCTCAGCAAAAGCAAGGTGCTAAGCAACTCAATGAGCCCTATAAAATACAATATAAGGCTGGCGATGTGGCTCAGTAGTGGAGTGTTCCTGAGTTCAATTCCCAGCACTCCCATTTAAAAAAAAAATTAGAATAAATTGAACTTCATAATATACCCACTGACATGTACGCACATATACCTGTACGTGTGATGAAAATCAGACTATAAACCTAGAACAAGATTGGCTACATGATTAATTTTTAATCTGGAAAGAGCGTCGGAATAGAATTAAAAACACATACATCTAAAGTGGAAAAGAGATACGAGTTAAATTTTGAGGAGCCTTAAACGTGCAGATAGTTATTCCAAGAAATACGATCAAATCAGCAATGGTTTCCACCAAGGGTTTACAACAACGTAAATCTGGTAATGCTCAGGTTGGCTGATTGTAAAGCAAAAGCCAAAACAAAAACCAAACCTCT